>NC_059160.1:61446191-61746191 GCF_019923935.1 Bubalus bubalis | reverse complement strand
TAAAGATCTCATTTTTAAAATGAAGTGGAATTGACAACAGAGATTATATATGGCATACATAATGAATGTACATTTTAATATCATTTCTACTTCAATGAAGCTAAAACACAGAAGAATTCAATTGACTGTTTTTAGGAAAGAATTGGGGAACCGTCTTGGGATTACATACTTCTGTTAAAAATGGACCAAAAAGAGAATGGAAATTTCACTAACTGAGAAAACAAACTGCTTATTCTGAGTCACAACTGTACATATAAAATTTATTAATTTTACAATAAATATATTTATTGAGCTCTTGACAAACTTTAAATAGGGCTGCTGCTGCTAAGTCACTTCAGTTGTGTCCGACTCTGTGAGACCCCACAGACAGCAGCCCACCAGGCTCCTCCATCCCTGGGATTTTGCAGGCAAGAACACTAGAGTGGGTTGCCATTTTCTTCTTCAATGCATGAAACTGAAAAGTGAAAGTGAAGTTGCTCAGTCGTGTCGGACTTTTTGCGACCCCATGGACTGCAGCCTACCAGGCTCCTCCATCCATGGGGTTTTCCAGGCAAGAATACTGGAGTGGGGTGCCATTGCTGCTGCTAAGTCACTTCAGTTGTGTCCGACTCTGTGCGATCCCATAGACAGCAGCCCACCAGGCTCCACCGTCCCTGGGATTCTCCAAGCAAGAACACTGGAGTGGGTTGCCATTTCCTTCTCCAGTGCATGAAAGTGAAAAGTGGAAGTGAAGTCGCTCAGTCGTGTCCAACTCACAGTGACCACATGGACTGCAGCCCACCAGGCTCCTCCGTCCATGGGATTTTCCAGGCAAGAGTACTGGAGTGGGGTGCCATTGCTTTTTCCTAAATAGGGCTAGCTGCTGTGGATTCTCAATGAACAAGACATAGCCCAATCTCAATAAAGTTGCATTCACATATTTAGTGGTAACAAAGACTTAAGCATAGTGATCTAGAGGGGCAAAAAAGAGAGTCAAATAACTTACACAATGAATTTTTAAGATTTTTTTTTTTTTTGCAGGAAGTGATTCTAAGCCAAAAGTTGAAAAACCTACAAGTTCCATATTAGTCTAGTGAAGGAAAGAGTAGGGGTGGGAAGCTGGTAATGAACAGAGTCATATCATGAAACAGACTCCACTCAAACTTGTAGATGCTCTTTTGGTGTGTAAAGTGAATGTCCCCCTGTGGTGAAAGCACTTTGAAGATCTGTTTCATAGGTAACATTTCTTTCTAAAGGAGGACTTCCTCATCACAAGAGTGTACTATTAGGGGGGGGTCAAAATCTCCAATTTTGGAGTCTTATTAGTTGGGTCTTATTAGTTGACATTATAAGTTTGGCTTTTAGGTATAGACAGAATCCATGCAATTCAGATATTGCTGATTAATATTAATCCATAGCTTTAACTGTCAAAATTCATTTCAAATGATATCCTATATACTTATAGATAGAATAAAATGGACATCAGCCAAAATACGGCTAAAGAAGAACACACGATTGGAAGAGAGGATGTATTATTCCAGACAAATAATCCATGTAAAGACTTGCCTCAGCCTACTGTCTGGCATATGGAAAGTGTTCAGTGATTGCTGGTGCTTTACCCATTTTCTTTCTTTTTTATTCCTGTTTGGTCAATTTTTCATTATGAAATAACTTTTTACTTACAGAAGAACTGAAAATATAGCACAAACAGTTCCCAGATATTCTTCACCCATCTCTCCCTAATAGTAGCAATTTGCATAATCTTAGTGGAATTATTAATACTGAGGAATTAACACTGTATACAAATACTAATAACTAATAACTTACAGATGTAAGGATGGGTCCAGGCTGTGGGCAGACAGCAAAGATTCCACCATCTCCACAGCAAGTCCCTGGCTCTCTAGGTGCCTGGACCAGGGCTGTAGCAACCGAGCCACATGCTAGATCCCTACCGGAAAAACTGACGCCTGGGGACTGAGCATGTGCAACCTGCTGGTCAACCTCATTGCTCACTGAGAGTCCCTAGAGGCACCGGAAAGAGAAGCTTTGTGGCTCTGGCTTGAAGGGTCTGAGTGGAGAGGAGGGTTAATTGAAAAAATAAAATAATAATATTAAAATAATTAAATCAAATACAAATTTGATTTGGATTTTCCCACTTTATCCACTAATGTCAATTTTCTGTTGCAGGATTCAAGTTACTACTTGAAACAGAGTTGTCATGTGTCCTTGGTCTCCTGCAACCTGTGTTTCATCCTGTCTCCCATGTCCTTTGTGACTTTGGAAGTACAATCAATTGAGGTTAAATTCTTCAGGGTTTTTTCACTGATACTGATTTACTCAATATTGAGGCAGGTAATTTGTTTATGTAGTACTTATCAAACATTGTGTTGTATTACAGTGAAATGCAGGGAAAGTCAGATACTGATGTAGAAGCTTCAAGATAAATAGCAAAATTGGAAAGCAATGTGGGTTATTTGCATGATAATCCTGATATCAAAAATAAAATGAAATAACTCTTTTTTCATTAGAGTAACAACAAACATTCAAATACTGCACACATGGCCTCCAGGCTCTGTATAAAATATCAGTCTCAGCCATTGATTTGCATTTAACAGGGACCCACACTTTAAGCAGCTTGCAAGCTCACTTGAACCTGTGAGTAGTGAAGAATTATTCGGAGCAAAAGGTCATTAGAAAACCCACAAAATCATATCATATGGATGATCCTTTCTAATTATATAGCTAAATACATTTCAGACAATAGAGCACAGAGTTTAGATTAATTGAAAAATAGAGATTAGAGAGCATATGGGGGGTATGAAAATATGGACTCTAGTGCAAACTTATTCCAGAAAAACATGATCTGGAGGATTTCTGTAATGCACATCAAAAAAACTGAGAATTCCAAAGTTTTGGCATGTCACTGACACATCAAAGAAGAAAATGACTGTTCATTGACTTGATTGGATTTTATTTTAGCCAGTGGCCATGGCCTCATGATTTCATATAGGTTTTCTCAGTTCAATGTCACTTGAGTTTCTGAGGAGTTTGAGGAGAAGCACAAGTCAGCAGTGAGTAACTGTATAATATCTACATTCATACTCCTGGGACTGACAGATGATCCTCCAATGCAGGTTCTGATTTTTATGTTTCTGTTTGTTTCCTATACATTGAGTATACTGGGAACCTGACCATCCTTATACTCACTTTAGTAGATTCTCGCCTTAAAACTGCCATGTAGTTTTTCCTCAAATGCTTATTCTTTTTCAAAATCTTATTAATTACAGCCTCATTCTCAGATTCTTATACAGCTTATCAACTGGGGACAAGACTATTTCCTATAATGCTTGTGCTGCTCAATTACTTTTTGTCATTCTTTTCGGAGCAACAGTATTTTTTCTCCTGGCAATCATGTCCTATGATGGCTATGTGGCCATCTGCAGACCCTTACATTATGCAGCCATCATGGGCAGCAGAGTCTGTGGAAGATTTGTTTGTTGCTGTTGGATAGCAGGTTGTCTGGTTATATTCCCACCACTTTTCCTGGGCTTAAATCTGGAATTCTGTGACTATCATGTCATTGATCATTTTATCTGTGATGCTTCTCCTGTGCTAAAGATGTCTTGTTCAGACACATGGTTCATAGAACAGAAGGCTGTTGTCCTTGCTGTGTTGACTGACATCTTGACATTTCTGTGTGTAGTTATATCTTATATGCATGTCACCAGGACCATCATAAACCTCCCTTCTACCCAGCAAAAGATGAAGGCCTTTTCTACCCATTCTTCTCACATGATTGTGGTTTCTATCACCTATGGCAGTTGTATTTTCATCTATGTCAAACCTTCAGCAAAGGATGAAGTGACAATTAATAAGTGTATCAGTGCTTACTACTTCAGTTGCCCCCATGTTAAACCCATTCATTTATACACTGAGGAACAAGCAAGTGAAACAAGCTTTTACAGATTTAATCAACAGAATTTCACTGATGTCAAAGAAGTAAAGGAATGTTGAAGAAAAGCATAAATATATAAACTTAAAAAAAGCAGTGGGCCTTAAGGTCACAATCTTAATTTCTTAACTATACTCTGGTCTATTGTCTAGAAATATTAACATGCTTTTATAGTTATTATTGAATCTTGGACCCCAAATAATCTTTTCAAAGCTTGTTGAAATAAGCATGTTAGGTCTTTTCAACCCTTGTTGAATATAACGTTTCTTCAAGATGATGGATCATATCAAGAGAACATAAAAATAGATTTTTAGGAATATGGGCTGTCCTAAACTCTATCTTGGTTCTGATCAACTAGAGAACTATTAAATCTTATGTGAAAAAAATACTGAATTCTTGAATTGATAGGAAAATAATAGAGTGATAGTATTCATTGTTTTTTTCTAGTACAGACATTCAAAAGACATAAATATGATTTCAATCACTCTTCTTAAGCAGGAATTTATTATTGAAAACAATAATGAGTTAATTTGAGCAAAAAGGAATGGGTTTTAACACAGAAGGGGAAAATATATGAGTTTAGAAACCTGGAGATTCACATATACCCTGTAAAAGAAACATGAAAGCCCAAAGATTTAAAGTTTAGATTCACTAAATTCTCTCTAAAGTGAAAAGCACGGCCTCTACATTAATTCATCATCAAGGTAGCAATGATCTGATAAACTCTGCTGAGGCAATAAAGTCATCTTTCTGTTGATAAAGAAAGTCTAATGCTGAATACATAATACAATGCAAGTCATAAATATGGCTAAATTAAACCAACAAGAGCCAATAAATCTCAGCAAAATAAAGTTCTAGACTTAAAGAAAATTAAACCAGCAAAATACAAGGAAGCCTTGGGCTATAGACAAGGAATCCAATATGAAGGCATATTGTCCTCTCAAAGATCATCTTTAACATTGAAAAAACAGAAGGTATAATCTTCACTATTTCTCAAAGAAAGATGTCCTACATTTGGCTATTTTTTACCTTACTAAATTTTGCATTTCTCACCAAAAACTTCAATGGTCCAGACTGGAATGTTTTTGACTTTCATTTCTAGACCTGTGTTCTAGGTGTCTCCTCTTACAAAGATTTCCTTCCCTGCACCCTTTCCTAGCTGTCTGTTTGGAGTCCCTCACATGTGCACCTGTCACATTCTGCAGTTATTTACTATGAAATAACAAATCATTTCCAAATCAGTGGTTTTAAACCTGAGTTTCTGTGTCAATGGGTGTTTCTGCCAATTTTAGCAGACATCAGCTGATCCAGGCTGGGTTCATAGGATTGTCATTAAGGATGCCCGAGTCTTCTTATCTAGTTAGGCTTCATTCACAATTTTAGTAGTTTAATGACTCCTTACTAAGATAACTGAGATCTCTTCTAGATGGTGCTTTATTCTCTAGATAGTATTTTGGGAAGATCATGGGGCTCCAAGGAAGAGAATAGAATCATGCAAGAATCCAGAGTCTTAGACTCAATGTCTCTACCACATTCTATTCACCAGACTAGTCACAGGATCAAACAAGATTCAAGGGAGAGAAATGGAATGCACAAATTTAAAAGGGTTCCAGTTGAATACATCTAGGAATGAATACATAAAATCCAGTTGAATTGAGACTCATATGATAAATAAAGCAGTGTTTTATTATTCACAGAATAAGATAAAAATACTTGATGTAAAAGTGAAATGAATATATAAAGGAAAACTAGTTCATAGTCATGTATGAACTAAAAAGGATAGACATAATGATGGAGTTAGAAAATCTCAATAGGTGTGAAAGCTAACAGGTAAATGCTTGATGAGGAACAAGATAGTTATATATGTATATATTCTCATATACATTCACTATCAAATTACTACTGTAACATTAATCCTATCAATCAATCTCTTTTGGCCTCATAATAAAATTTAAGTGTATGAGAATCTTTCTGATATTTCCAGTAGCAAATCATACAATTTACCTAATTTCTTGCCCTATCCCACCAGTATGATGATTATGGACACTATCAAGATATAATACACCATAATGATAAACAGGTCAGTCTACAGCATCAGGCTACTAATTTATGTCTCCTTTTTTTCTTTTCATCAAACATATCTAGTTGTACGTTTTCACATAAGGCTATGCTTAAATTCCCTGTGGAAATTCCCATGTGCTAGTCCTTCCCTCCTTAATGATGTCTCTATTTGAACTCTCTCCACTCTCCTCTTTCTTTCTTCTGAGGTTTTATTTGGAGACCATTTCTACCAGCAATCCATTTTAATACTTCAAGATGGAGTTAACCTTTCCTGTAACTCTTCCTACTGTAACCTATGATTATTTTCAGTTCAGTTCAGTCGCTCAGTCGTGTCCGACTCTTCGCGACCCCATGAATTACAGCACGCCAGGTCTCCCTGTCCATCACCAACTAGCGGAGTTCACTCAGACTCACATCCATCGAGTGAGTGATGCCATCCAGCCATCTCATCCTCTGCCGTCCCCTTCTCCTCCTGCCCCCAATCCTTCCCAGCATCAGAGTCTTTTCCAATGAGTCAACTCTTCACATGAGGTGGCCAAAGTACTGGAGATTCAGCTCTAGCATCGTTCCTTCCAAAGAAATCCCAGGGCTGATCTCCTTCAGAATGGACTGGTTGGATCTCCTTGCAGTCCGAGGGACTCTCAAGAGTCTTCTCCAACACCACAGTTCAAAAGCATTCTTCGACACTCATCCTTCTTGACGGTCCAACTCTCACATCCATACATGACCACAGGAAAAATCATAGCCTTGACTAGATGGACCTTTGTTGGCAAAGTAACATCTCTGCTTTTCAATATGTTACCTAGGTTGGTCATAACTTTCCTTCCAAGGAGTAAGCATATTTTAATTTCATGGCTGCAGTCACCATCTGCAGTGATTTTGGAGCCCAGAAAAATAAAATCTGACACTATTTCCCCATCTATTTCCCATGAAGTGATATGACCAGATGCCATGATCTTCATTTTCTGAATGTTGAGCTTTAAGACAAGTTTTTCACTCTCCACTTTTACTTTCATCAAGAGGCTTTTTATTTCCTCTTCACTTTCTTCCATAAAGGTGGTGTCATCTGCATATCTGAGGTTATTGATATTTCTCCTGGCAATCTAGATTCCAGCTTATGTTTCTTTACATTCTAGGAATCAGCGAACTAAAATGGACTGAAATGGGTGAATTTAACTCAGATAACCATTATATCTACTACTGCGAGCAGTAATCCCTCAGAAGAAATGGAGTAGCCATCACGGTCAACAAAAGAGTCCGTAATGCAGTACTTGGATGCAATCTCAAAAACAACAGAATGATCTCTGTTCGTTTCCAAGGCAAACCATTCAATATCACAGTAATCCAAGTCTATGCCCCAACCAGTAATGCTGAAGAAGCTGAAGTTGAATGGTTCTATGAAGACCTACAAGGCCCTTTAGAAGACTAACACCCAAAAAAGATGTCCTTTTCATTATAGGTGACTGGAATGCAAAAGTAGGAAGTCAAGAAACACCTGGAGTAACAGACAAATTTGGCCTTGGAATATGGAATGAAGCAGGGCAAAGACTAATAGAGTTTTGCCAAGAAAATGCACTGGTCATAGCAAACACCCTCTTCCAACAACACAAGAGAAGACTCTACACATGGACATCCCCAGATGCTCAACACTGAAATCAGATTGATTATATTCTTTGCAGCCAAAGATGGAGAAGCTCTATACAGTCAACAAAAACAAGACCTGGAGCTGACTGTGGCTCAGATCATGAACTCCTTATTATCAAATTCAGACTCAAATTGAAGACAGTAGGGATATGATTACATAGTGGAAGTGAGAAATAGATTTAAGGGCCTAGATCTGATAGATAGAGTTCCTGATGAACTATGGATGGAGGTTTGTGGCATTGTACAGGAGACAGGGATCAAGACCATCCCCATGGAAAAGAAATGCAAAAAAGCAAAATGGCTGTCTGGGGAGGCCTTACAAATAGCTGTGCAAAGAAGAGAAGCAAAAAGCAAAGGAGAAAAGGAAAGATATAAGCATCTGAATGCAGAGTCACAAAGAATAGCAAGAAGAAATAAGAAAGCCTTCCTCAATGATCAATGCAAAGAAATAGAGGAAAACAACAGAATGGGAAAGACTAGAGATCTCTTCAGAAAATTAGAGATACCAAGGGAACATTTCATGCAAAGATGGGCTCGATAAAGGACAGAAATGGTATGGACCTAACAGAAGCAGAAGATATTAGGAAGAGGTGGCAAGAATACACAGAAGAACTGTACAAAAAAGATCTTCACAACCCAGATAATCACGATGGTGTGATCACTCACCTGGAGCCAGACATCCTGGAATGTGAAGTCAAGTGGGCCTTAGAAAGCATCACTACAAACAAAGCTAGTGGAGGTGATGGCATTCCAGTTGAGCTATTTCAAATCCTGAAAGTTGATGCTGTGAAAGTGCTGCACTCAATATGCCAGCAAATTTGGAAAACTCAGCAGTGGCCACAGGACTGGAAAAGGTCAGTTTTCATTCCAATCCCAAGAAAGGCAATGCCAGAGAATGCTCAAACTACCACACAATTGCACTCATCTCACATGCTAGTGAAGTAATGCTCAAAATTCTCCAAGCCAAGCTTTAGCAATACGTGAACCGTGAACTGCTTGATGTTCAAGCTGGTTTTAGAAAAGACAGAGGAACCAGAGATCAAATTGCCAACATCCACTGGATCATGGAAAAAAGCAAGAGAGTTCCAGAAAAACATCTATTTCTGCTTTATTGACTATGCCAAAGCCTTTGACTATGTGGATCACAATAAACTGGAAAATTCTGAAAGAGATGGGAATACCAGACCACCCGACCTGCCTCTTGAGAAATCTATATGCAGGTCAGGAAGCAACAGTTAGAACTGGACACAGAACAACAGACTTGTTCCAAATAGGAAAAGGAGTATGTCAAGGCTGTATATTATCACCCTGCTTATTTAACTTATATATGATTATCTTATAGCAGCTTTTATGACTAGATTTCCAGCCTTGTTGGTAAATTTAATTTTAAGGATTATGTCCTCATCAGCATCTTATTGCCAAGGGCACAGTCACTGTTCATCCAAAGTTTATAGTAATAATCAAAGAGTGAATTTTATTTTTGCCTTTATAGACCAAGAACAAGTTATAATTTTAAAACTATTTTAAATAATGTAAGTCAATGTAACTTTAATAAGTAAATAACAAAACTGTTTTAAATAACATTTAGAAAAGATTTTTCTCTATTAAAGTTAATCAGAAAAAAAAAAAAAAAACTGCACTGACATTTGAGATTAAATTTAATGTTATGGAAACATGACCCCAAATCCCTGTATTGCTTTCCTATTGACTAAAAGTAAAAGTTTACTTTTTAAAAGTAAACTTCCTGTGCTTTTTGCAGTTTCTAGAATTAGACCGCCTGAATTCTTATTCCACATTGCTCCTTTTCGTCTCAGTTTACTTAATAACCTCTAGTTCAAAAAATTGTTTTGAGCATTCATTCTATAATCCACGCAAAGACTTTGGCAGACAGAAAATTAAAGCCTCAACCTCTAACTCTTTCTCTTTTTAATGTTCCTCTCTGTTCTCATATTCTTTTATTTGACCCCCAAATTACTCAGAAGTTATCTTAATGCATCTGAGCGCTAAGCAATGGCCATTGTGACAAATGGATTTTCTTTTCTGCATTCTACGAGAAGCAGGAGAATTTTGGTGACTGGGTATGTGCAATGTTCTGTTAACAGGTAATTAATGTCAGAGTTACTGACTCTGCAGTTCTGCATAGAATGCACTAGGTGTTCAACATTTCTTTCTTTCTTTCTTTTTTTTAAATTTTATTTTATTTTTAAACTTTACATAATTGTATTAGTTTTGCCAAATATCAAAATGAATCCACCACAGGTATTCTCAGCCACAATTTATTTATTAATAGCATGGAAAGATATTTCCATTTGTAAATATCACAAGCTTTCTTACTTTCCTCCATGCTGAGGTAGAAAAGGATTTCCCATGGAGAACATCATTAGTTATATAAATGGCTTTCACTTATTTGCTATAAATTACACCCATAAAAAAACTGAATGTGGTTTTTTTTTTTTTTTGGTGTTTTGTTAATTTAGGTAAGTTTTTCCATTGAGACCAAAACAACTGACAGCATCTATCATCTACATTTAGGAAAGTACCTATAGGTGTATTGGTACCATCAAAAGAAAGAGGTACTGGTCCAAGCTCGGGAGAAATACTCATCTGATATTCTGACACCCTTTTAGATAAGATCCCCTACAAAGTGACACTTCTGAAACAAAGCTAGAAAATTCATAAGCCCTTGAGATTTCACTGTGGCAATGAAACTCAAAGCAGTATCCAATTTTTAAAACTTTCCCATTCTAATTAACTCTTATCACATCCACAATTCTCTTCTGTCATATCTAGATGTTAATGAATGTTGATGAAGTGTTTTAATTCAGGTGTATTTCCTATTTAATAGAAAATTGATATTTCCTATTTACTTACATGATTATCTACGTGTAATAGCTCAGTAATCACTGATGACAACGTTGCAGATACCTGGCATTCTAATGAAGAATAAAATAGTTATATCTTGGTATAAATATTGATTAGTGACAGTGACATTATCGAGCACATCACTTCTGATTGTCCCTTCAATTATTCTGTTCGAGTGAGTACACATTAATTATTCAAGATAGATGTATTGAAAACTTATTATGTGATTGGTACCAATCTACTCCTGAATTTAAAAATACTAAACAGGAATGAACCCATGTCTCAATTGATGGGTGTTATAAATATCTCCAGTGAGTCTAATCCCTTCACATTTTAATTTTCTAGAAAAAAATAATATCAGACAGAATTATTTTCTTTTTTGAGATATCCAAATTAATTATTGCTTTATCTTTAAACATAAATCTGATATTTTATAGAGATGAAGTAAATAGAATGGGAAGAGAAAAACTGATATTACCAAAAAAGAAAATACACTTATGAAAGACAATCATAGCTTTAGTTGAATATGAAATTCTTCTAGTCCCAAGATGAAACTGAATGTATAAGTGAAGTCAGTACATTCATAAGTAACTCTTTCATGAACCCATCCACATTCTCACAACATTTTGGGGAACAGAGATGATTATCTGAGTTTTCAATTGATTTAGCAGACATGGATTCTCATTAGGCTTCCCTGGTGGCTCAGACAGTAAAGCATCTGCCTGCAATGCAGGAGATCCAGGTTCAGTACCTGGATTGGGAAAAGCCTCTGGAAAAGGGAATATCTACCCACTCCAGTATTCTTGCCTAGAGAATTCTAGGACAGAGGAGCCTGATGGGCTTCAGTCCATGGGGCCACAAAGCATCAGACATGACTGAATCACTAACGCTGACTAACACTGGACACTCTTCAGAGATCCTATTCCACTTTAAGTCTAGGAAAAAAAAAAAATCTTACATCACAATCCTGAAAGAAAAACACATTTATTTTAAATTTCTGAGAAATGTAAGATTATTTTTAGAAGATTTTGAAAGAGATAATTTCTGAATTCTCTGGACAAATAAAGATTTTTCACAATGAAGTAAAATGAATGTTTTATTGTCCCAATATTTTATAGATGAGCAGAGGTCCTCTGTGTAAATAAATAAAGGGCCCTTGTGACCAAAGTTTGAACATGACTAATGAATCTAATATGAACTGAATATTGGCAGAAGCTAACAGTGGCATCACTGGAAACCATGTCCTTGGGGATAATAAGATGCAACAACCTTACTGGACATATTCCAAGAGCATAACAATTGTCTGATGGAAAGACATAATTCTGGCTCCTCTTCAACTCTTATAAAAATGTGTAAATATACATGAAAGTAATATACATAGTTACAAGTCAAAAAAGTGACTATTTTCCATGTTAATGAGTACAGATTTGCATTGTTATTTTTCTTCATAGTATAGTATTCAGCACTATAGGGAAAAGATAAGGTTTAAAAAGGTTAGAAATACTGCACAAATTAAATATTGAGAAAAACATTTTATAATCTTGGAACTGAAGCAGGAGAATCAATGCATGTCCTCACAATGTTGGACTTAACAAGTTGAAGAAGTACTTAATTAAATTGGAAAGTATACTTCCATTTGACTTTGCTTTTCACTATTTGCTTAGTTTTGAAACCAGATTACATGCTATCTTGTAGATTTTTGCCCCAAGAAAAGATCATACAAAGATTACTCTGTTACAGCTCTATGTGGCTTAACCAGTTCAGTATCCATTAGAAAAAAATTTCAGGGGTCACAATTCTTTATCTTATGAATGCTTCTTTGAAGCAGCTTTACCATTCTACTGGTTCCATAGTCCAGTTGATTACAAACTTTTGTTTGTGTTCATTTACTAACTGTATGAGTTCAAATTTCTTAATTTTTTGAAAATTATACATGAATAAGCTGTACCTCCTCATGGATAGAGTATCAGGAGTAGAGGATATCTATTTTTATAGTAATCACCAGATACCCTAGCTTAACCAAACAGGCTTAAGCATTCTAAGGTTAATGATGGGTGTGGCTCTCATGTTCAAGGGAGAATATTTTCTTCTATAAGAGAGAACTGTTTTCACCTTCCCAATTTTAGCTTCTGAGTAGCATACCTTTTGAATATCTTTCCGGTACTTATGTAGAGCATTTTAGAATTTCCTTCAAATGAGAATATTAGCCTGGGCTTATGCCATAGGGTTGCAAAGAGTTGGACATGACTGAACAACTAACACTTTGACTTTTCACTTTTTTTGTACCACGAAGAACAAGCAACTGAAACAAGCTTTTACAGCCTTATTTAAAGGAATTTTATTGATCTCAGAGAAGTAAAGGAATGTCAAAACTGAGAATTAAGCTTATCATGATACAGCAGGCCTTATGTGTTTAATCTTACATTATTAATTCTTTTATCTCTTCCTTGCACTCAGTGTGTTCCTACTATAATACTTATTGCATCATTATTAATGAATAAAGAATACAATTTTATCATTCATTTCTTTGTCATTGCAAATAAACTTTTTACAAAGTGACATTTCTCCAAATTGAGACTTGGCCTCAACTCAGACCAGTCTCACAAGACTGTAAAAACTATTATAGATTAAAAACAGAACAACAAAAAAAATTGAATTATTGGCTTTACGTGAAAACAAAGTGCTATACCTCAAGCCTTCTTGAAATTCAAATATCCAAATGACAACATGAAAAAAGCATAAATATTAGTCTTATTGTCAATCAGAAGCAAGATAATTTTTAAAAATTAAGAAAGCCAGAATCTGTTCAGTTCAGTTCAGTTCAGTTGCTCAGTCGTATCCGACTTTTTGCGACCCCATGAATCGCAGCACGCCAGACCTCCCTGCCCATCACCAACTCCCGGAGTTCATTCAAACTCATGTCCATCTAGTCGGTGATGCCATCCAGCCATCTCATCCTCTGTTGTCCCCTTCTCCTCCTGCCCCCAATCCCTTCCAGCATCAGAGTCTTTTCCAACGAGTCAACTCTTCACATGAGGTGGCCAAAGTACTGGAGTTTCAGCTTTAGCGTCATTCCCTCCAAAGAACACTCAGGACTGATCTCCTTTAGAATGGACTGGTTGGATCTCCTTGCAGTCCAAGGGACTCTCAAGACTCTTCTCCAACACCACAGTTCAAAAGCATCAATTCTTCAGCGCTCAGCTTTCTTCACAGTCCAACTCTCACATCCATACATGAACACTGGAAAAACCATAGCCTTGACTAGAAAGACCTTTGTTGGCAAAGTAATGTCTCTGCTTTTGAATATGCTATCTAGGTTGATCATAACTTTCCTTCCAAGGAGTAAGTATCTTTTAATTTCATGGCTGCAGTCACAATCTGCAGTGATTTTGGAGCCCCCCAAAATAAAATCTGACACTGTTTCCACTGTTTCCCCATTTATTTCCCATGAAGTGATGGGACCAGATGCCATGATCTTCGTTTTCTGAATGTTGAGCTTTAACCCAACTTTTTCACTCTCCACTTTCACTTTCATCAAGAGGCTTTTTAGTTCCTCTTCACTTTCTGCCATAAGGATAATCTAGTACAAAAAATAAGTGTATTTTAACAATGAAGAGGAAAACATACAAGCTTTGAAACCTGGAAAAAACTAGCTTGGAAAATAAAACTTTAAATTCCCCAAATTCAGAATTTAGATTCACTAGATTTCCTCCAAAATGAAAGAGCACAATCTTTCACAAACTGACAATCTAGATTGCATTGATCTGAGAAACTGTCAAGACAACAAAGTGATCTTTAGGATGACAAATCAGGACAAGTACTGAAATATACAATAAAATCCAATTCCTTAATGTAGCTAAATTAAGCCAACAAGGAGTGAGGAAATCTCAGCTAAATATAAACACATCAACAAAACAACCAGCAAAGTATTCAGAAGTTTCTGTTTATAGAAGAGGAGCCCATTAGAAATTTTCAATGAGATTATTAGGGGAAAAAAAATCTTCAAAATTAAGGAATGAAATGTGTGACCTTCACAGATATTTCTTGAAGTTTTTTTTTTTTTTTTTTTACATTTGGTTAATTTTGTTTTATAATCTTTCACATTTCTCCCTCTAGACCCCAGTCTTCAATGGTGCAGACTGGAATATTCTCAACTTTTATATCTTTCATTTTGACATCTATGCTCATGATGTCAGTTCTTAAAAGCATTCTCTTCCTTGTGTGCCTCTCTAGACTTCTTATGTACTTTAGAACTATGTTTGGAACCCCTCATATATGCCTCTGTTATCTAGTGTGAGATAATAAATCTCTCCAAAAAACTAGTGGTTCAACTGACCATTTTCTGTGTAAGCTGAGTGTCTCTGCTGCTCTGGGGAGAGATTAGTTGATCTTGGTTGGATTTATTCATAGGATTCTCGTTATGCATGACTGGGCTTTGCCAGACAGGTTAGGCTTCATTCACAACTGTAGTACTTTAATGAGTCATTACTAAGATAACTGAGCTCTCTTCCAGATGGTGCTTTATCCTCTAGACAATGTTTGATCACATGGTAAGGTCATGGGCCTCCAAGGAAGAGAATGGAAGCATCCAAAGCTCCAGAGTCTTAGACTCAATATCCCTTCTACCACATTCTATTCATCAGACTAGTCACAGGACCATCCAGGACCCAAAGGAAAGAAATTGAATCACTTACTGATGAAACGAGCTAAAGAGACATAGTGCAGTGACTAGACAGAGGGAGGATCAGCCGTTTTTGCTATCTCCTTTTCATAGACATGTTATCTTCCAGTCAACTGATGTTATATTTTACCATACCTTGTCTATTTTGTCTGTAATATGCTATTTTGTCCCTAGTATGCAGGTGGATCCTAGGTAGAAATAGCACCTGGGGCTGATCTTCAAATTGGTTTTCAATAAGTTATGGTTGAATAAATTCCCTAGAAAACAATAAAGAACAGACTTTAGAAAAAGAAAGGACTACAGTGACTCTAACTTTGATCAATGATGGTACATAAGTGAATAATCTGGGTGTTATTTACTTGAATTTAAAACTGGAATTGATTCATAACTAAAGTGCAAACCTTTCTTAGAAAGAAATAAAATGCTTTAATTCTCAATGTTTGTAATGGTTTGAGATTCAGTTTAAAAATTACTTTTATTATTCTTTCATTTTTTATATTTTATTATAGCAATAAAATCAATTTAGTCTTTTGACAAATTTTTCAAACTAACAATATAGATTTATTACCACACATCTCCATTTTCAATATTTATTCCAATTTTAGATACTTTGATATTATTTTGTTTGAAATAACTTGTATAAAAGCCCAATATAAAAATATTTATTTATTTATTTGCTTATTGGGATACAAAACACATAACATAAAATTTGCCTTCCTGACCATTTATTTATAAGTGTATGGTTCAGTACTGTTAAGTATTATCACACTGTTATGAGACATCTCCAGAAATTTACATTCTTCAAATTTGAAACACTGTTCTCATTAAACTCCTGAGGATGCCTTGGACTGCAAGGAGATCAAACCAGTCAATCCTAAAGGACTTCAACCCTGAATATTCATTGGAGGGACTGATGCTAAAGCTAAAGGTCCAAAACTTTGGCCACCTTATTCATAAAGCCAATTCATTGGAAAAGATCCTGATGCTGAGAAAGACTGAGGGCAGGAACAGAAGAGGTCAACAGAGGATGAGATGGTTGGATGGCATCACTGATTCAATAGACATGAGTTTGAGCAAACTCCCTGAGATAGTGAAGGACAGGGAAGCCTGGTGTACTGCAGTTCATGGGGTTGCAAAGAGTAGGGCATGACTTAGCAACTGAACAACAACTCTCATTAAACAACTGTCCTTTACACCCTTCCATCAGGCCCTGGTAAACATCATTCTGCTTTTCTGTTGCTATGAATTTGACTCCTTTAGATACGTCATATAAGTGGAATCATACAGTTGCTGTGGTTCTGCGGCTCACTTATTTCACTAAGCATAAGGTACTCAAGGTTTTTTCACACTAACATGACACAGGATTTCCTCACTTTTTAAATGTGAATAATAACCCACTGTATGTATTAATATATACCCCATTTTTTTTATCCATTCATTGATGAACATTTTGGTTATTCCCATGTTTGGGTTATTGAATATGTAAGTATGGTGTACAAATATCTCTTTGAGACACTGCTTCCAATTCTTTTGGATACCTGTCCAGAAGTAGGACTATTCATTTGGTAGTCCTGTTTTTTTTTTTTTTTTTTGAGTTTAATTGCTACAAATTAGTTACACAAGCTCAATTTATAAAATATTTAAAAAATTAAACTTAATACCCAGTCCTTCAGGCCCAATGCCCAAGGAGATGGACAAACCTCCAGGGATGGAAAGCAGATCCAGAGGAGGAAAGGTAGAGGAAACTGAGGGGTCTCCATGGCATCATGACGGTCACCCACTCCATAGCACCTTGCCTCTCACCTGCCATGTGTAGTCAGAAGGGAGTCCTGTGGTGGCCAGTATGTCACCAGGTCCTTAAAGCCCTGGGCTTAATGAGTTAGCTGCCTTGCTCTGCTGCCTATTTCCTACTTTAGTTTGTTTGTTCTCAGTTTACTGGGGAGTGGGGCAGATGGAAACAGACAAACCCAGTATGGGCAACATCTAGGCCATGTCCAAGGTTGGCCAAAGTAAAAAGACTGGCCTCCCAGCAGGGCAGGAAGTTGAGCAGTGGTTCCAAGTCTATATCTTCCTTGCTTGTTGCTTTTTTTTTTTTTTAAATTTTATTTTATTTTTAAATCTCAAACACTGTACTAGTTTTGCCAAACATCAAAACGAATCCGCCACAGGTATACATGTGCTCCCCATCCTGAACCCTCCTCCCTCCTCCCTCCCTAAGCCATCCTTCTGGGTCGTTCCAGTGCACCAGCCCCAAGCATCCAGTATCGTGCATCGAACCTGGACTGGCAACTCGTTTCATACATGATATTACACATGTTTCAATCCCATTCTCCCAAATCTTCCCACCCTCTCCCTCTCCAACAGAGTCCATAAGACTGTTCTGCTTGTTGCTTTTTAAAATTCTGAAATTGTTTTAAGCAATACAGTTTTTTAGACCAACCTGTTATTAATCTTTAAATTTTTCTTTACTGATTTTTTATGGTTAAACAAACAAAAAAAGAAAATTAAACAAAAAACCTACCACTCTTATTTTCCCCAACTTGATCCATGAGAGTCCCCCTGCACTCCCCTCTGCTTTTGCATTTGATCATTCCTCCCTTTTCCCTCAGCTTGAGGCATCTATGTCTAGTGTCTGTGAAGTGATGTCTTATCAATGTCTCAGGATAAGAAATGGCAATCATTCTACCAGGTGCTGGAAACTTGTTAGCCTCGAGACAAGGGTTTCTAGGGCCACAGGTCAGGATGTGTATTTAGTTACAGGGTCCCAGAAATCCATCTCCTGGCTACCACAAGCAATGGCTTCTTTTCTGGGCTAAGGAGCCAGACTTGGACTGTTTCCTCAGAGGCAGGGGCCCCACAGACTCTGCTGGGGCTTCCTCTTTGACCAGAGCTGGGCTACCTTGAGACTTCAAGACTTCAGGCTGTCCTGTAAGATGAGTCACCATGATCCTGCCTCTACAGACTCACATGATGCCCGGTCCCTCTGCCTAATCCAGTACTACATCTGGCCTCCCTTCTCTGGGCCTGCACCCCTCAATGGGCTACAGCCTGTTCAGGGATTAGTTGCAGGCTTAAAGGGAAGCTATGAATCAGGCCAGAGCTTGCTTCAAGTCCAATAAAAAAAGTTGTCTTACTGGTGGAGGTTAGTCTTCCAAATCCTGGAGCCAGCTCTGCCAGCCAAAGGATGATTTTTGTCCTTTGGTGACCATTGTTTTCTTTCTCTGAAATGTCTTAGATGATAATGTTGTTGACTCAGATTTACATGAAAAAAAAAAAAAAAAAAAGCCTCAACAAAAACTATCTCTTGAGTGACAGATATCCTGGTCTATTCCTTTCTGAGGAATCTTGTGGGGAAAAAAAATATTGTAGCTCCTGCTCTGTTTACATGTCTCTGTGAAGAAGAAATCCTGCCTGCCCTGGGGTGTTGGGTGTTTTTGTCTGTGTTGCCATCCCAGGCCTGTGATAGGGGGTTTTGGCTACATTGTAATGTCTGGGTGGTGTCTGAGGAGTGCTTCCTGCCTGCCCAGCCATGGACTAGCCACCTTCTTGAAGAGGCTGACATTTCCATCCTATGATGCAAGACACAGGGAGCATCACCTCCCATGACACTATCTTCAGGAGCTCTGGTGACATGCACATCCATGGGCCTCCCACTGGGCTGCCTACCTGAGGCCCACTTCTACCCACAGTCTTATACAGAAGTCAGGTAAACAGGATGTCTCTTAGCCCATGTTTCCAAAGGGCCAGCCAAGGGCTGCCCGCCAACCTGACTGCATCAGTCCTGCATGACCAAGTGATAGTTGGAGGCTCTGCTACCCAGGACTTCTACTACATCCCACCCTGCCATCTGGCAAGGAATGGGCCCTTTTCTGTGAATTGACTACCTGTGGAAATGTGACCAATTAGTGTGAAATGCATGTTTAGGAAAAGTTAGATACTGTATTTGAACCAATAAATGTGAATCCTTCTGCAAATAAACAAATAAACTTAATTTCTATTTCTTTCTTGCTTTGTGGTGGTGATTTAGTCATTGAGTTGTGTCCAACTCTTGCAACCCTATACCTGTAGCCCACCAGACTCTTCATCTATGGGATTTCTCATGCAAGAATGCTGGAATGGGCTGCCATTTCCTTTTCCAGGGGATTTCCTGACCCAGGGAATGAACCTGCCTCTCCTGAACTGCAAGGGAAATGAAGTGAAAGTCGCTCAGCCATGTCCCACTCTTTATGACCACCTGGACAATACATTCCATAGAATTCTCCAGGCAAGAATACTGGAGTGGGTAGTCATTCCCTTCTCCAGGGGATCTTCCCAACAGAGGGATTGATTCCAGGTCTCCTGTATTGCAGGCAGATTCTTTACCAGCTAAGCCACCAGGGAAGCCCTTCCTGTACTGCATGGAGATTCTTAACTGACTGAACCATCAGGGGATGTGTTACATGTGTTACTGAAATTCATTATAGGGCGTTATCTCAGTATATCTGTGTTGCTGTTCTCTGTCCAAATTTGTATTAATTCTATGGCACTTGTAGCTTTGATGTGATTGGAGTAGAGGGATGTCTATATCCATTAGATACAGAGACATCCATCATATTTCTGGTTCTCAGTTACCTATTTGCATGCATCACTCTGTGATGCCTCTTGTTCTTCTTCTTCATTTTCCTCTTCAAGTTCAGTTGTTCTCTGTGTAAGTTTCAAGACACTTTCATATTCCTGGGACATACTGTGAAAAATTGTGAGATATCTGAGATTCTTTACCTCCATGTCACTGCTTTAGTTCAGTTCAGTTCAGTCACTCAGTCATGTCCAACTCTGCAGCTCCATGAAGTGCAGCACGCCAGACCTCCCTGTCTATCACCAATTCCTGGAGTTTACTCAAACGCATCTCCATTGAGTCAGTGGTGCCATCCAACCATCTCATCCTCTGTCGTCCCCTTCTCCTCCTGCCTTCATTCTTTCCCAGCATCAGGATCTTTTTAATTGAGTCACCTCTTTGAATCAGGTGGCCAAAATACTGGAATTTCAGCTTCAACATCAGTCCCTCCAATGAACACCCATGACTGATCTCCCTTAGAAGGGACTGTTGGATCTCCTTGTAGTCCAAGGGATTTTCTAGAGCCTTCTCCAAAACCACAATTCAAAAGCATAAATTATTCTGCGCTAGGTATGAAGAAAGTCATTTATGTCAAATGGGACCTAATTAAAATTAAAAGATTCTGCACAACAAAAGAAACTATAAGCAAGGTGAAAAGGCAGCCTTCAGAATGGGAGAAAATAATAGCAAATGAAGCAACTGAAAAACAACTAATCTCAAAAATATACAAACAACTCCTACAGCTCAACTCCAGAAAAATAAATGACCCAATCAAAAAATGGGCCAAAGAAAGACCTAAATAGACATTTCTCTAAAGAAGACATACAGATGGCTAAAAAACACATGAAAAGATGCTCAACATCACTCATAATCAGAGAAATGCAAATCAAAACCACAATGAGGTCCCATTTCACGCCAGTCAGAATGGCTGTGATCCAAAAGTCTACAAGCAATAAATGCTGGAGAGGGTGTGGAGAATAGGGAACCCTCTTACACTGTTGGTGGGAATGCAAACTAGAACAGCCACTATGAAGAACAGTGTGGAGATTCCTTAAAAAATCTGGAAATAGAACTACCTTATGATCCAGCAATCCCACTGCTGGGCATACACACTGAGGAAACCAGAAGGGAAAGAGACACGTGTACCCCAATGTTCATTGCAGCACTGTTTATAGTAGCCAGGACATGGAAGCGACCTAGATGTCCATCGGCAGATGAATGGATAAGAAAGCTGTGGTACATATACACAATGGAATATTACTCAGCCATTAAAAAGAATACATTTGAATCAGTTCTAATGAGGTGGATGAAACTGGAGCTGATTATACAGAGTGAACTGAGCCAGAAAGAAAAACATCAATAGAGTATACTAATGCATATATATGGAATTTAGAAAGATGGTAATGATAACCCTGTATGCGAGACAGCAAAAGAGACATAGATGTATAGACCAGTCTTTTGGAATCTGTGGGAGAGGGAGAGGGTGGGATGATTTGAGAAAATGGCATTGAAACATGTATAATATCATATAAGAAATGAATCCCCAGTCCTTGTTCAATGCAGGATACAGGATGCTTGGGGCTGGTACACTGGGATGACCCAGAGGGATGGTATGGGGAGGGAGGTGGGAAGGGTTTTCAGGATTGGGAACACATGTACACCCGTGGCGGATTCATGTTGATGTATGGCAAAACCAATACAATATTGTAAAGTAATTAGCCTCCAATTAAAATAAATAAATTTTAAAAAATATATATCTATGTCAATCTTACAGTTTCCCAGGTGGCGCTAGTGGTAAAGAACCTGTCTCCTCATTCAGGAGATGTAAGAGATGCTGATTCAGTTCCTGGGTCTGGAAGATCCCCTGGAGAAAGAAATGACAAACCACTCCAGCATTCTTACCTGGAGAATTCCATGTACAGAGGAGCCTGGCAGGCTACAGTCAACGGAGTCACAAAGAGCTGGACATGACTGAAGCGACTTAGCACATGCACATGTCAATCTTAAGAGCAGGAAAGTGTGATTAGGCTTCCCAAGTTTTTTTTTTAATCTATGTTCAAGAAACAGCTAAGTATTGCCTATTGATATTCTACTTAGATATCCATATGGGAAAGAAATCCAGAAATCTGTCATGTTTCCTTCTTTGCTTGTGTTAATATCTGTGGAGGCTGGCACAGAACCTCCAACCTTATTTAGAATCACTAAAATCTCACAATTATTCTCTAGTTCTCTTATCCTCTGTTAAAGAGATTTAATAAAATCTCTGAGGATGAATAAGCATTCTGCCCACATAATAAAATGCATATTGATAAAAAATATTTTATTAATCTTACAGTTTCATATCCTTGAAATACAAATCCCAAGAGTGTGCTCTATCATCACAGCTCTTGATTAAAGCTGAAATTTAGCTCTGTCTAAATAAGAGATGATGTAAGTGGTTCAAGGAAAGATCTAGCATGGAAAGAAGGTCATTTATAAGTACTTTAAAATCTTCGTCCTCCAACAAAACATTGGGATGTGTTCATCATATCTTGGCTTTCTTGAAAATAATTTTGATTGTATTGGTTTTAAAAGACTGGATAGGGGTCCAAAAATATATATTTTGAGTATGTGTTTGAAATATTTCAACACTGATATAAGGCAACCTAAGTGAATTAATGTTGTGAGAGAAGAAAAGGAATAAATGAGGAAGGTATTAAGGGCACACATATAATAAGACCAGGTGAGAAACTAAAGGGGAGGAGAAAAAGAAAAAAAGAAACGTAGAATGCTACTCTAAGAAATTTAGGACTAACAGGGAAGGAGTGAAAACAGTGAGTATCACATTTAAAATCTTGAAATCTACATTATGAGCACAATGTAACATTCATTGGTTTTGCCACCAGAAATCCATATCAAAAGAATATTTTTCCCTCTTCTGAGTTTCTTCTCTCTCAGATTTCCACACAGTTTGGGAGGAAGTGCGGAGCCAGGAATGAGAAACCATACAGCAGTCACCACGTTCATCCTCTCGGGACTGACAGATGACCCACAGCTGCAGATTCTGACTTTCATATTTCTACTCAACACTTACATGTTGAGTGTAATTGGAAACCTGGCCATCCACATCCTCATATTGGTCAATTCCCACCTTAAAACTGCAATGTATTTTTTTCTCCAAAATTTTTCCTTCTTAAAAATTCAAAAAAATAGAAATCATTCCAAGCATCTTTTCTGACCACAATGCAGTAAGATTAGATCTCAATTACAAGAGAAAAACTATTAAAAATCCCAACATATGGAGGCTGAACAACACGCTGCTGAATAACCAACAAATCACAGAAGAAATCAAAAAAGAAATCAAAATTTGCATAGAAACGAATGAAAATGAAAACACAACAACCCAAAACCTGTGGGACACTGTAAAAGCAGTCCTAAGGGGAAAGTTCATAGCAATACAGGCATACCTCAAGAAACAAGAAAAAAGTCAAATAAATAACCTAACTCTACACCTAAAGCAACTAGAAAAGGAAGAAACGAAGAACCCCAGGGTTAGTAGAAGGAAAGAAATCTTAAAAATTAGAGCAGAAATAAATGCAAAAGAAACAAAAGAGACCATAGCAAAAATCAACAAAGCCAAAAGCTGGTTCTTTGAAAGGATAAATAAAATTGACAAACCATTAGCCAGACTCATCAAGAAACAAAGGGAGAAAAATCAAATCAATAAAATTAGACATGAAAATGGAGAGATCACAACAGACAACACAGAAATACAAAGGATCATAAGAGACTACTATCAACAATTATATGCCAATAAAATGGACAACGTGGAAGAAATGGACAAATTCTTAGAAAAGTACAACTTTCCAAAACTGGACCAGGAAGAAATAGAAAATCTTAACAGACCGATCACAAGCACGGAAATTGAAACTGTAATCAAAAATCTTCCAGCAAACAAAAGCCCAGGTCCAGACGGCTTCACAGCTGAATTCTACCAAAAATTTAGAGAGGAGCTAACACCTATCCTGCTCAAACTCTTCCAGAAAATTGCAGAGGATGGTAAACTTCCAAACTAATTCTATGAGGCCACCATCACCCTAATACCAAAACCTGACAAAGATGCCACAAAAAAAGAAAACTACAGGCCAATATCACTGATGAACATAGATGCAAAAATCCTTAACAAAATTCTAGCAATCAGAATCCAACAACACATTAAAAAGATCATACACCATGACCAAGTGGGCTTTATCCCAGGGATGCAAGGATTCTTCAATATCCGCAAATCAATCAATGTAATACACCACATTAACAAATTGAAAAATAAAAACCATATGATTATCTCAATAGATGCAGAGAAAGCCTTTGACAAAATTCAACATCCATTTATGATAAAAACTCTCCAGAAAGCAGGAATAGAAGGAACATACCTCAACATAATAAAAGCTATATATGACAAACCCACAGCAAACATTATCCTCAATGGTGAAAAATTGAAAGCATTTCCTCTAAAGTCAGGAACAAGACAAGGGTGCCCACTTTCACCATTACTATTCAACATAGTTTTGGAAGTTTTGGCCACAGCAATCAGAGCAGAAAAAGAAATAAAAGGAATTCAAATTGGAAAAGAAGAAGTAAAACGCTCACTATTTGCAGATGACATGATCCTCTACATAGAAAACCCTAAAGACTCCAGCAGAAAATTACTAGAACTAATCAACGATTATATTAAAGTTGCAGGATATAAAATCAACACACAGAAATCCCTTGCATTCCTATACACTAATAATGAGAAAACAGAAAGAGAAATTAAGGAAACAATTCCATTCATCATTGCAATGGAAAGAATAAAATACTTAGGAATATATCTACCTAAAGAAACTAAAGACCTATATATAGAAAACTATAAAACACTGGTGAAAGAAATCAAAGAGGACACTAATAGATGGAGAAATATACCATGTTCATGGATTGGAAGAATCAATATAGTGAAAATGAGCATACTACCCAAAGCAATCTATAGATTCAATGCAATCCCTATCAAGCTACCAACGGTATTTTTCACAGAGCTAGAACAAATAATTTCACAATTTGTATGGAAATACAAAAAACCTCGAATAGCCAAAGCGATCTTGAGAAAGAAGAATGGAACTGGAGGAATCAACCTACCTGACTTCAGGCTCTACTACAAAGCCACAGTTATCAAGACAGTATGGTACTGGCACAAAGACAGAAATATTGATCAATGGAACAAAATAGAAAGCCCAGAGATAAATCCATGCACATATGGACACCTTATCTTTGACAAAGGAGGTAAGAATATACAATGGATTAAAGACAATCTCTTTAACAAGTGGTGCTGGGAAATCTGGTCAACCACTTGTAAAAGAATGAAACTAGAACACTTTCTAACACCATACACAAAAATAAACTCAAAATGGATTAAAGATCTAAACGTAAGACCAGAAACTATAAAACTCCTAGAGGAGAACATAGGCAAAACACTCTCCGAAATATGTCACAGCAGGATCCTCTATGACCACCTCCCAGAATATTGGAAATAAAAGCAAAAATAAACAAATGGGACCTAATTAAACTTAAAAGCTTCTGCGACTGAACTGAACTGAAGGGCCTGAAGCAGTTTTGAGCTACTGGTTTTCTTGTGTTAGACTTTGTATGTTGAAACAATCTTTTAGTTCAGTTCGGTTCAGTCGCTCAGTTGTGTCTGACCCTTTGCGACCCCATAAACTGCAGCATGCCAGGCCTCTCTATCCATCACCAACTCCCGGAGTCCACCCAAACCCATGTCCATTGAGTCGGTGATTCTATCCAACCATCTTATCCTCTGTCATCCCCTTCTCCTCCTGCCCCAAATCTCAATTTATTAATAAATTAATAATTTAGCAATAATACTAGAGAAGGCAATGGCAACACACTCCAGTACTCTTGCCTGGCAAATCCCATGGATGGAGGAGCCTAGTAGGCTGCATTCCATGTGGTCGCTAGGAGTTGGACACGACTGAGCGACTTCACTTTAACTTTTCACTTTCATGCTTTGGAGAAGGAAACGGCAACCCACTCCAGTGTTCTTGCCTGGAGAATGCCAGGGATGGGGGAGCCTGGTGGGCTGCCATCTCTGGGGTCCCACAGAGTGAGACATGACTGAAGCGTCTTAGCAGCAGCAGCAACAACAATAATAACATATTAAATTAATATCCAATATTAATAAAACAAGGTGTAGCTTAATACTTATTAGGGAGTTATGCCCTGGGATTATAACATTTAGGAGACTTGCACTGGTACAAAAAAATAAGAAAGTAAGACAATTTGATATTAGTAATTTTAAGGTCTCTCTATCATATAAGTTGTAACAAATAAAAAGGGTGTCATAGTTTCCTGTGTCAGCTTTACAGAACTAATGGGCACCCATATAGCTGATAAAATATTTCAGAGTGTGTCTGTAAGGGCGTTCTGGAAAGGATTAGCATTTGAATGTATAGACTGGTTAAAGAAAATGGCCCTCAAAAAAGCAGGTGGGCATCCTCCAATTTGTTGAAGGCCTGACTAGAAGAAAAAGGCAGAGGAAAGGTGAATATGGTCTCCACTTGAAACTGCGCAGCATCTTATCTTGCTTTGGCACTGTCAGTTCTGGTTCATGGGGCTTCAATCTTGGACCAGGATTTCTAAGATTGGCACCTGGGTTTTGTTTATTTGTATTTTTTGCCTTGCTGTGTGTCATAGAGAGATTGAACCTTCACCCCCTGCAGTGGCAGTGCAGAATCTTAACCATTGGAACACCAGAGATGTCCAGGCCCCCAGGTTTTAAAGCCTTCAAACTTGTTTTCCTTGTGGCTTAGCTGGTAAAGAATCCATCTGCAATGCAGGAAACCTGGGTTTGATCCCTGTGTTGGGAAGATCTGGAGAAGGGAAAGAGTACCCACTCTAGTATTCTTGCCTGGAGATTCCATGGACTATATAGTCCATGGGGTCACAAGAGTTGGACACAACTGAGTGATGTAAACGCTCACTTTTTCAAACTTGAAATAGAACTTAAACCATGAATTTTCCTGGTTTTCCAGTTTGCAGGTGGCAGCTTGTTGGATTTCTCAGACTCCATGATCATGTGTTTCAATTACTGTGATAAATCTCACCCTATATCTATCAATTCAGTTCAGTTACTCAGTCGTGTCTGACTCTTTGAGACTCAGTGGACTGCAGCATGCCGGGCTTCCCTGTCCATCACTGACTGTTGGAGCTTGCTCAAACTCAAGTCCATTGAGTCAGTGATGCCATCCAACCATCTCAACCTCTGCCATCCCCTTCTCCTCCCACCTTCAATCATTCCCAGTATCAGGGTCTTTTCCAGTGAGTCAACTCTTTATATCAGGTGGCCAAAGTATTGCAGTTTCAGCTTCAACATCAGTCCTTCCAGTGAATATTCAGGAGTGATTTCCTTTAGGATGGACTGTTGGATCTCTTTGCGGTCCAAGGAACTCTCAAGAGTCTTCTCCAACATCACAGTTCAAAAGCATCAATTCTTTGGTGTTCAGCTTTCTTTATAGGTCAACTCTCACATCCATACATGACTACTGAAAAATCATAGCTTTGACTAGATGGACCTTTGTTGGCAGAGTAATGTCTCTGCTTTTTTTTTTTTTTAAGTTTTAATAATAAAAAAAAAAGTTGTCTCTGATTTTTAATATGCTGTCTAGGTTAGTCATAACTTTCCTTCCAAGGAGTAAGCGTCTAATTTCATGGCTGCAATCACTATCTGCAGTGATTTTGGAGCCCTCCCAAATACAGTCTGTCATAGTTTCCATTGTTTCCCCATCTATTTGCCATGAAGTGATGGGACCAGATGCCATGATTTTAGTTTTTTGAATGTTGAGTTTTAAGCCAACTTTTTCACTCTCCTCTTTCACTTTCATCAAGAGGCTCTTCAGTTCTTCTTTGCTTTCTGCCATAAGGCTGTTGTCATCTGCATATCTGAGGTTATTGATATTTCTCCTGGCAATCTTGATTCCAGCTTGTGCTTCCTGTAGCCCAGCGCTTCTCATGATGTACTCTGCATATAATTTAAATAAGCAGGGTGACAATATACAGCCTTGATGTATCCTTTCCTGATTTTGAACCAGTCTGTTGTTCCATATCCAGTTCTAACTGTTGCTTCTTGTCCTGCATACAGATTTCTCAGGAGACAGGTCAGGTGGTCTGGTATTCCCATCTCTTTCAGAATTTTCCACAGTTTGTTGCAATCCCCAGAGTCAAAGGCTTTTGCATAGTCAATAAAGCAGAAGTATATGTTTTTTTCTGGAACTCGCCTGCTTTTTTGATGATCCAGCGAATGTTGGCAATTTGATCTCTGGTTCCTCTGCTTTTTCTAAATCCAGCTTGAATGTCTGGAAGTTCACGGTTCATGTACTGTTGAAGCTTGGCATGGAGAATTTTGAGCATTACTTTACTAGCATGTAAGATGAGTGCAATTGTGCAGTAGTTTGAGCATTCTTTGTCATTGCCTTTCTTTGGGATTGGAATGAAAACTGACCTTCTCCAGTCCTGTAGCCACTGCTGAGTTTTCCAAATTTGTTGGCATATTGAGTACAGCACTTTTACAGCACCATCTTTTAGGATTTGAAAGAGCTCAACTGGAATTCCATCACCTCCACTATCCTTTTTTGTAGTGATGTTTCCTGAGGCCCACTTGACTTCACATTCCAGGATGTCTGTCTCTAGGTGAGTGATCACACTATCATGATTATCTGGGTCATGAAGATCTTTTTTGTATAGTTCTTCTGTGTATTCTTGCCACCTTTTCTTTACATCTTCTGATTCTGTTAGATCCATACCATTTCAGTTCTTTATTGTGCCCGTCTTTGCATGAAATGTTCTCTTGGTATCTCTAATTTTCTTGAAAAGATCTCTAGTCTTTCCCATTCTATGTTTTCCTCTATTTCTTTGCATTGATCACTGAGGAAGGCTTTCTTATCTCTCCTTGCTTTCTTTGGAACTCTGCATTCAGATGGGTATATCTTTCCTTCTCTCCTTTTCCTTTCACTTCTCTTCTTTTCACAGCTATTTGTAAGGCCTCCTCAGACTTCTATTTTTTCTTTTTGCATTTCTTCTTCTTGGGGACAGTCTTGATCACTGCTTCCTGTACAATGTCACATACCTCCATCCATAGTTCTCAGGCCCTCTGTCTATCAGAACTAACCACTTGAATCTACTTGCCACTTCTAGTGTATAATCATTAGGGATTTGATTTAGGTCATACCTGAATGATCTAGTGGTTTCCCCCACTTTCTTCAATTCAAGCCTGAATTTGGCAATAAGGAGTTAATGACCTGAGCTACAGTCAGCTCCTAGTCTTGTCTTTGCTTACTGTGTAGAGCTTCTCCATCTTTGGCTGCAAAGATTATAATCATCTGGTGAGGTCCGTGTGTAGAGTCTTATTTTATGTTTTTGGAGATCGTGTTTGCTATGACCAGTGCATTCTCTTGGGAAAACTCTATTAGCGTTTGCCCTGCTTCATTTTGTACTTCAAGGCCCAATTTACTTGTTACTCCAGGTGTTTCTTGACTTCTTACTTTTGCATTCCAGTCCCTATAATGAAAAGAACATCTGTTTTGGGTGTTAGTTCTAAGAGATATTGTAGGCCATCATAGAACAATTCAACTTCAACTTCCTCAGCATTATTGGCTTGGGCATAGACTTGGATTACAGTGATATTGAATGGTTTGCCTTGGAAATGAACAGAGATCATGTATACCTATATCTATACCTATATCTAATTTATATCTCCTATTTTTTATGGTTATGTACAGTTTACTGTTTATTCAGATTACATATATCCTATTGGTTCATTTTCTCCAGAAAACTGATTAATACAAATATTGTTACCAAGAAAATTCCAGATGAACAGAATTTTAAGGATGAGTTTGGTGAATTTATTCTGGGGTTTCTGGAATGGCTCTCCAAGCTGATTAGATTTAAAGATGCTAATAACTTTATTTCCCATAATAAAGAGAGCCCTGATAGTCTATGGCATGCACTATCACGTAATATATCTATATGGGCTACTCTATAATAAATCTCATCCTGTATCTATACCTATTTCTAATTTGTATCTATTTGTTATGACTATGTACAGTTTACTCTTCAGGAGATAATTGGAAACTTCAAGGGAGCATTCCACCCAAAGATGGGCACAGTAAATGATTCAAATGATAGAGACCAGTAAATGCTGAATGGATCAAGAAGAGATGGAAAGAATATATGGAAGAACTGTATAAAAAAGATATTAAAGAACCGGATTATGATGATGGTGTGGTTAGTCACCCAGAGCCCCAGGCATTCTGGAGTGTGAATTCAAGTGGGCCTTAAGAAGCATAACTGTTAATAAAGCTAGTGGATGCAATGAAATTCCATCAGAACTGTTCAAATTTCTAAAGGAGGATGCTATCAAAGTTCTGCATTCAGTATGCCAGCAAATCTGGAAGACCCAGCAGTGGCACAGGACTGGAAAAGGTCAATCCTTATCCCAATTCCCAAGAAGGGTAGTACCAAGGAATGTGCTAATCATAGGACAATTGCACACATCCCCCGTGCTAGTAAGGTCATGCTTAAAATCTTACATGCTGGGCTTCAGCATCATGTGAACCAAGAACTTCCAGATGTCCTAGCTGCGTTTAGAAAAGAAAGACGACCTAGAGATCAAATTGCCAACATTTGCTGGATAATAGAGAAAGAAAGGGAATTTCAGAATTTCTATCTCTGTTTCATTGACTATGCTAAAGCTTCTGACTGTGTGGATCATGAAAAACTGTGGAAAACTCTTAGAGAGATGGGACTACCAGGCCATCTTACCTGTATCCTGAGAAACCTGTATGCAAGTCAAGAAAAAACAGTTAGAACCCTGTGTGGAACAACTGATTGGTTCAAGATGAAGAAAGGAATAGGGCAGGGCTGTCTGCTCTCACCTTGTTTGTTTATATGCTGAGCACATCATGAGAAATGCCCCACTGGATGAGTTATAAGCCAAATCAAGATAGGCAGGAGAAACATCAACAATCTCAGATATGCAGAAGATACCACTGTAATGGCAGAAAGTGAAGAGGAATTGAAGAACCTCTTGATGATAATGAAGGAGGAGAGTGAAAGAGCCAGCTTAAGGATAAATATTAAAAAACAAACAAACAAACAAACTAAGATCATGGCATTCAGCCCTAATACTGCATTGCAAATGGAAGGGGAAAAGGTGGAAGTAGTGACAGACTTACTCTTCTTGGGCTCCCAAATCACCGTGAATGGTGACTGCAGCCTTGAAATCAGAAGACGATTGCTTCTTGGCAGTATAAGTGATGACAAATGTAGACAGTGTGTTGAAAAGCAGAGACATTACTCTGCTGACAAAGATCTGTTTAGTCAAGGCTACGGTCTTCCCACTGATCATGTATGGTTGTGAGACCTGGACGGCAAAGATGGAAGAATGCCAAAGAATTGATGCTTTTGAACTGTAGTGCTGGAGAAGACTCCTGAAAGTCCTCTGGACAGCAAGGAGATCAAATCTGTCAATCCTAAGGGAGATTAACCCTGAATATTCACTGAAAGGACTGATGCTGAAGCTGAAGCTCCAGTATTTTGGTCATTTGATGTGCACAGATGACTCATTGGAAAAATTTCTGCTGCTGGTAAAGATTGGGGCAGAAGGAGAAGAGAGCAACAGAGGATGAGATGGCTGGAGAGCATCAATGATGCATTGAACGTGAACTTGGGCAAACTCCAAGAGGAAGATGGTGAGGGACAGGGAGGCCTGGCATGCTGCAGTCCATGGGGTCACAAAGAGTGAGACACAACTGGGTGACTGAACAACAACAACTCTTAATAAACCACTAAAAAGAAACAAGAAGCCAAGTGACTCTGTGTTTGATATTTTTGAACATGTTTTTAAAACTAAGGGATATAATGACTTTAAGTGGTTGTTCCTAAAGTCATTAATAAAAGTAGTGAGGGAAAGGATGAGTTACGGGATTCAAATTCCCAGCTTATGTACTGCATGTATGACCTAAGAGATTTCAGTTTGCTCTATAGCTTCAGGGCTGAAATTGCTGAAGGTTAATTGCAGAATCTGATCCAACAAAAGTTGCCTCTCTACCCCCAGTGGCAGTGGCATCTCCAGCCCCAGAGGTAGTGGCCTCTCTACTCACTTTCATCTGAGGTCATAAAACAAGTCTCAACAAACTTAATAAATTGACATCACATAAAGTATCTTCTCTGACTACAATGAGATGAAGCTAGATATCAATGAAAATGAAAAATTTACAAATATGGGAATATTTTAAACAACACAAAATAGAAACCAATAAGCCACAGAAGAATCAGTCACCCACTACTGATTTTTTTAACTTTTCCCTTTCTAAGTCTAGAATTTATAGGTTGTGCTTGGGGAAAACATAACCTTGAAATTAATGTATATATTTCTTCAATCAATTTTTAGCTCATTCCAATTTGACATAAAACTTAAGAGTGTCACTTAAGTTATGAGACCTTCCAAGAAAAACCCCACCCATGTGCTATGTCTACATTTTGTCTGTAGAAAAAAATTAGTCAAAGAACAAACTGAATCAGAGCAGTGAATAAATGAGAATGAAAGAAAAACAGTCAACAAGATGAAATAATGATACTTTACCCATTAAACAAAGTCAAGGACCTTTAGTTCTTCCTGAAGGACTATAAATAATAGTCTTGAGCCATGTCCTTTGACCTGTTGTTCAGATACTGAAACCCCCACCATGTGGAAGAATTTAACCGTGTGCTGCTCACAAGCACATTGACTTCACTTGACTCCTTAAAACCAGAAGGTTGACAATGCTAACTCCCCATTACTCCACCACCATCCAATCAGAAGAAAGTCCACAAGCTGATCATTCATTGCTCTTTGAAATTTTACTATAAAACTCCTTACACCCTCTTCAGGTGGGGACACACACTTTTGAGAACAGTAAGCCAGCAACAGTTAAAACTGGACATGGAACAACATGGTCAACAACATGGTTCAAAAGAGGAAAAGGAGTACGTCAAGGCTGAATTTTGTCACCCTGCTTATTTAACATATATGCAGAGTACATCATGTGAAACGCTGGGCTGGAAGAAGCACAAGCTGGAATCAAGATTGCCAGGAGAAATCTCAATAACCTCAGATATGCAGATGACACCACCCTTATGGCGGAAAGTGAGGAGGAACTAAAAAGCCTGTTGATGAAAGTGAAAGAGCAGAGTGAAAAAGTTGGCTTAATGCTCAGCATTCAGAAAACTAAGATCATGGCATCTGGTTCCATCACTTCATGGGAAATAGATGGGGAAACAGTGTCAGACTTTATTTTTGGGGTCTACAAAATCACTGCAGATGGTGATTGCAGCCATGAAATTAAAAGACGCTTACTCCTTGGAAGAAAAGTTATGACCAACCTAGATAGCATATTGAAAAGCAGAGACATTACTTTGCCAACAAAGGTCCTTCTAACCAAGGCTATGGTTTTTCCAGTGGTCATGTATGGATGTGAGAGTTGGACTGTGAAGAAAGCTGAGAGCTGAAGAACTGATGCTTTTAAACAGTGGTGTTGGAGAAGACTCTTGAGAGTCCCTTGGACTGCAAGGAGATCCAACCAGTCCATTCTGAAGGAGATCAGTCCTGGGTGTTCTTTGGAAGGACTGATGCTAAGGCTGAAATTCCAATACTTTGGCCACCTCATGTGAAAAGTTGACTCATTGGAAAAACTCTGATGCTTGGAAGGATTGGGGGCAGGAGGAGAAGGGGACGACAGAGGATGAGATGGCTGGATGGCATCACCGACTCGATGGACCTTATTTTAGGTGAACTCTGGGAGTTGGTGATCGACAGGGAGGCCTGGTGTGTTGCAGTTCATGGGGTCACAAAGAGTTGGACATGACTGAGCAACTGAACTGAACTGAATCTCCTTTACCTGAAAAAGCAATGAACTATTTCTTTCTACTTCATCCAAAACTCTCTCTAAATATTTTTTTAAAGCCATCTTCACACTAATGCTTTTTTTTTGATTTATTTTTTTATTGAAGGATAATTGGTTTACAGAATTTTGTTATTTCTGTAAAACCTCAATGTGAGTCAGCCATAGGTATACATATATCCCCTCCCACCATTGTACAGAGGACAAGTTTTGGTGTTAAGAGAGTGGTGATATACGACTGTCTTAACTCTCTCCTCTCTCAATTTGTATTGCTTTATTTCTATTATGAAGCATTATTTTGCATTTTGAAATTTCATATCTTCAAAAGTGTGAAGTGTATATGTTCACACTGTAATTACATTGCTAAATAATACATTTGTATGTGACTATGTGCATGGATGTGCTTGTGTGTGTGTGCACTCAGTCATGTTCAATTCTTTGTGACCCTATGGACTGAAGCCTGCCAGGCTCCTCTGTCCATGGAATTCTTCAGGCAAGAATATTGGAGCAGGCTGCCATTTTCTACTCCAGGGGATTTACCAGATCCAGGGATTGAACATGCATTTCTTGTGTCTCCTGCATTGGCAAGCAGATTCGTTACCACTGTGCTTCCTGGTTAGCCCAAATAATGCATTTACATTTTCTTTTTTTTAGAATAGCCATCATTTTGTTTTATTTTATTTATTTATTTTTAATATAAATTTATTTATTTTAATTGGAGGCTAATTAATTTACAATATTGTATTGGTTTTGTCATACATTGGCATGAATCCAGCACAGGTGTACATGTGTTCCCCATCCTGAACTCCCCTCCTGCCTCCCTCCCCATCCGATCCCTATGGATCATCCCAGTGCACCAGCCCCGAGCATTCTGTATCATGCATTGAACCTGGACTGGCGATTCGTTTCACATATGATAATATACATGTTTCAATGCCATTCTCCCAAATCATCCCTCCCTCGCCCTCTCCCACAGAGTCCAAAAGACTGTTCTATATATCTGTGTCTCTTTTGCTGTCTCACATACAGGGTTATCATTACCATCTTTCTAAATTCCATATATATGCATTATACTGTGTTGGTGTTTTTCTTTCTGGCTTACTTCACTCTGTATAATCGGCTCCAGTTTCATCCACCTCATTAGAACTGATTCAAATGTATTCTTTCAATTAAAACACCCCACTATATTTTTATAGTTATGCTGTCATTGTAGACTATTTTAGGCATTAGAGTCTTAAGTGATGTTTTTTAAAAAGTTATAAATGTATACTTTTTTCCCCTACTAGCATTTATTTTATTTTATTTCTTTTAAAGAGTTTGCTTAAATCAACAAACAGAAATCCCTTGCATTCCTATACACTAATAATGAGAAAACAGAAAGAGAAATTAAGGAAACTATTCCATTCACCATTGCAACGAAAAGAATAAAATACTTAGGAATATATCACCTAAAGAAATTAAAGACCTATATATAGAAAACTATAAAACACTGATGAAAGAAATCAAAGAGGGCACTAATAGATGGAGAAATATACCATGTTCATGGATTGGAAGAATCAATGTAGTGAAAATGAGTATACTACCCAAAGCAATCTATAGATTCAATTCCATCCCTATCAAGCTACCAATGGTATTTTTCACAGAGCTAGAACAAATAATTTCACAATTTGTATGGAAATACAAAAAACCTCAAATAGCCAAAGCAATCTTGAGAAAGAAGAATGGAACTGGAAGAATCAACCTGCCTGACTTCAGGCTCTACTACAAAGCCACAGTCATCAAGATAGTATGGTACTGGCACAAAGACAGAAATATTGATCAATGGAACAAAATAGAAAGCCCAGAAATAAACCCACGCACCTATGGACACCTTATCTTTGACAAAGGAGGCAAGAATATACAATGGAGAAAAGACAATCTCTTTAACAAGTGGTGCTGGGAAAACTGGTCAACCACTTGTAAAAGAATGAAACTAGAACACTTTCTAACACCATACACAAAAATAAACTCAAAATGGATTAAAGATCTAAACGTAAGACCAGAAACTATAACACTCCTAGAGGAGAACATAGGCAAAACACTCTCCGACATACATCACAGCAGGATCCTCTATGACCCACCTCCCAGAATATTGGAAATAAAAGCAAAAATAAACAGATGGGACCTAATTAAACTTAAAAGCTTCTGCACAACAAAAGAAACTATAAGCAAGGTGAAAAGACAGCCTTCAGAATGGGAGAAAATAATAGCAAATGAAGCAACTGACAAACAACTAATCTCAAAAAATATACAAGCAACTCGTACAGCTCAATTCCAGAAAAAAATAAATGACCCAATCAAAAAATGGGCCAAAGAACTAAATAGACATTTCTCCAAAGAAGACATACAGATGGCTAACAAACACATGAAAAGATGCTCAACATCACTCATTATCCGAGAAATGCAAATCAAAACCACTATGAGGTACCATTCCACGCCAGTCAGAATGGCTGCGATCCAAAAGTCTACAAGCAATAAATGCTGGAGAGGATGTGGAGAAAAGGGAACCCTCTTACACTGTTGGTGGGAATGCAAACTAGTACAGCCACTATGGAGAACAGTGTGGAGGTTCCTTAAAAAACGGGAAATAGAACTGCCATATGACCCAGCAATCCCTCTGCTGGGCATACACACCGAGGAAACCAGAATTGAAAGAGACACGTGTACCCCAATGTTCATTGCAGCACTGTTTATAATAGCCAGGACATGGAAGCAACCTAGATGCCCATCAGCAGATGAATGGATAAGAAAGCCGTGGTACGTATACACAATGGAGTATTACTCAGCCATTAAAAAGAATACATTTGAACCAGTTCTAATGAGGTGGATGAAACTGGAGCCGATTATACCTAGTGAAGTAAGCCAGAAAGAAAATCACCAATACAGTATACTAACGCATATATATGGAATTTAGAAAGATGGTAATGACAACCCTGTATGTGAGACAGCAAAAGAGACACAGATGTATAGAACAGTCTTTTGGATTCTGTGGGATAGGGGGGAAGTTATTTGGGAGAATGGCATTAAAACATGTATAATATCATATGTGAAATGAATCACCAGTCCAGGTTCTATGCAGGATACAGGAAGCTTGGGGCTGGTGCACTGGGATGACCCAGAGGGATGGTATGGGGAGGAAGGTGGGAGGCGGGTTCAGGATTGGGAACACGTGTACACCTGTGGCAGATGCATGTTGATGTATGGTAAAACCAATACATTATTGTAAAGTAAAATGATAATAATAATTAAAAAAATTTAAAAAAGAAAGAATACAAAAATAAAAAGAGTTTCCTTGAAATTACACTTCTATTATACTGGAGGGGCTGTGCCATATAGTGGAATATATATATTGGAGGTTAATGCTACTGGGTGCAAATAATATTCTCCAGCAATTACTAGCAATACATAGCTTTCCTAGATCTATTCAAACATATTTTGTAGAAAAACACATGTAAATAAAAATTAAACTTTAAAAATAATAAAGATGGTTGCCAGTGAAGGAATGGGAATGAGAAATGGACCTACAAGAGAAAAATTAAAAAAAAAAAATAAGGGAATGGGAATACCTAAAGATAATTATTATACAGAAAGGCCCAAGAGAAATGACTTTCAACTGTTTACACAGAAGAAAGAAATGGGAGTCATTAAACTTCAGTTTTGCCATTCGTTAAAAATTTACTTAGGAGACATGGTTTAAGAATTAGTAAACACATCTAATGTGAAAAAGTTTATTACTCTCATTGTATGATTAGCATTGCTTTCAGTGAATAATGTGAAAAGATTTTAAAATTAAAAGATATTGTGGAACACTGTGTTATGAATAACTATTTTTGATTTCACAAAATTACACTCATTCTTTCTATATGATTCTTATTCCAAGTTAGAATTTTTATAGATGTTCTCTCTCTGAAAGTTTAGTCCTTCATGTTTTATATAGGATTTATTCAACTAATATTTCTTTAAAAAACAATACTGATCATATTTGTCTTCACAGGGATTCATATGCACACTAAATAGGAATACTTGAGACAAAATAGATTGGAAATTCATGACATTTAGCGGAAGCATAGTGTCTGTGGAAATTAGATAGCAAAGATGGCTTGCTCTCTCTGTATCTGAACCTTCTGCAATGTGTGTCCCAGCTCCTTCATGCACAAGTGATTCTGTATTTCTCCCTTGAATGTTGCTTGGTCCTGTGACTTTCTTGACTAATAGAATGTGTGATGTAGAAGGGATATGTGCCTAGGACTCCAGAGGCCTTGTCTGCTTCTACTCTCTCCCTGGAGCCTCAAGATCTTACCATGTGAACATTTGTTAGCTGGAAGATAAAGCATCATCTGGAAGAGGGTTCATTTATCTTAGTAAGGAGTCATTCAACTTCTAAGGTTGTGAGTGAGGCCCTACCTGACAATAAGACCTAGTCATCCTTAGTGACATTCATATAAAGAAACCCTGTGCTGAAGATCTCTTGTTCAGTCACCTGGTTCATAGAACAGATGGTTGTTGCCCTTGCTGTGCTGACTGATATTGGGACATTTCTGTGTGTAGTTCTGTCATATATATACATCATCAAGACCATCATAAATTTCCCTTCTGCCCAGCAAAAGATGAAGGCCTGTTCTACCTGTTCTTCTCACATGAGATATCAGATCAGATCATTCGCTCAGTCATGTCCAACTCTTTGTGACCCCATGAATCGCAGCACACCAGGCCTCCCTGTCCATCACCAACTCCTGGAGTTCACTGAGACTCATGTCCTTCTAGTCAGTGATGCCATCCAGCCATCTCATCCTCTGTCATCCCCTTCTCCTCCTGCCCCCAATCCCTCCTGGCATCAGAGTCTTTTCCAATGAGTCAACTCTTCACATGAGGTGGCCAAAGTACTGGAGTTTCAGCTTTAGCATCATTCCTTCCAAAGAAATCCCAGGGCTGATCTCCTTCAGAATGCACTGGTTGGATCTCCTTGCAGTCCAAGGGACTCTCAAGAGTCTTCTCCAACACCACAGTTCAAAAGCATCAATTCTTCAGCGCTCAGCCTTCTTCACAGTCCAACTCTCACATCCATACATGACCACAGGAAAAACCATAGACTTGACTAGACGAACCTTTGTTGGCAAAGTAATGTCTCTGCTTTTGAATATGCTATCTAGGTTGGTCATAACTTTCCTTCCAAGGAGTAAGCATCTTTTAATTTCATGGCTGCAGTCACCATCTGCAGTGATTTTGGAGCCCAGAAAAATAAAGTCTGACACTGTTTCCTCATCTATTTCCCATGAAGTGGTGGGACCAGATGCCATGATCTTCGTTTTCTGAATGTTGAGCTTTAAGCCAACTTTTTCACTCCCCACTTTCACTTTCATCAAGAGGCTTTTGAGTTCCTCTTCACTTTCTGCTTTTTGGATGTTTACATTTAAAGCAAGACAATGGATACTACGACTCCATTAATATTCCCATCAGTTCAGGAATTCAATTTTTTTTTCCACACACGATTTAATAGTTATTTTATTGATTGTAGCCAGACTAGAGTTTAGACAAATCCCTTCTAATAGAAATCTAATTTCATATTCTTTTGATATGAGATGTCATCTTGCAGAAAGTTTATTTTCAACAGGAGTTGAAATGGTTTATTTCAACTATTTATTTCAACAGGCATTGAAAAGATGGTTTTGGATCAGAGATTAAATAATAACAGTGGTATAAGAAAGTTAATATAAACAGACAATAGACCAGGGTACATAAGTTAAGTAATGAGATTATGACATTAAGGACAAATGCTCTTTTAAAATTCATATTTTATGCTTAATTTCAACATTCTTTCACTTCTTTGAAATCAATGAAATTCTTTTGATTAAGTCAGTAAAAGCTCCTTTCACTTGCTTGTTCCTCAGGCTATATATAAATGGGTTTAACATGGGGGCAACTGAAGTAGTAAGCACTAACACACCCTTATTAATTGCCACTTCATCTTTTGCTGAAGGTTTGACATAGATAAAGATACAACTGCCATAGGTGATAGAAATCACAATCATGTGAGAAGAACAGGTAGAAAAGGCCTTCATCTTTTGCTGGGCAGAAGGGAACTTTATGATGGCCTTGATGATGCATATATATGACAGAACTACACACAGAAATGTCCCAATATCAGTCAGCACAGCAAGGGCAACAACCATCTGTTCTATGAACCATGTGTCTGAACAAGAGATCTTCAGCATAGGAGAGGCATCACAGAGAAAATGATCAATGACATGATAGTCACAGAATTCCAGATTTAAGCCCAGGCAAAGTGGTGGAAATATAACCAGCCCACCTGCTATCCAACAGCAAATAACAAGTCTTCCACAGATTCTACTGTTCATGATGGTTGCATAATGTAAAGGTTTACAAATGGCCACATAGCGGTCATAGGACATGATGGCCAGGAGAAAAAATTCTGTTGCTGCAAAAAGGAAGATGAAAAATAGTTGACTGACACAGGCATTATAGGAAATAGTTTTGTCCCCAGTTGATAAGCTGTATAAGAATCTGGGAATGCAGACTGTGGTCAATAAGGTTTCTAAAAAGGAGAAGTGTTTGAGGAAAAAGTACATGGCAGTTTTAAGGCGAGAGTCTAGTAAAGTGAGTATAATGATGGTCAGATTCCCAGTTACACTTAATAAGTAGGAGACAAGCAGAAATATAAAAATCAGAACCTGCATTGGAGGGTCATCTGTCAGTCCCAGGAGTATGAATGTATGTAATGGTGTATGGTTTCTCATTGCTGACTTGTACTTCTTCTCAAGCTCCTCACAAAGTCAAGTGACACTGGACTGAGAAAACTTGTATGAAATTAAGAGGCCGTGGACATTGGGTAAAAAAGAAAATCCAATCAATTCAATGAATATTCATTTTATTCTTTTACTTGACAATGACTGATCATAACTCTGGGATTATCAGGTCTTTCAATGTGTGTTATAAGTATCCTCACTATCATGGTTTTCTGAAATAAGATGGTTCTACTGTCCATATTTTTAGATCTCCTTGCATGCTCTTGAATGTCTATTTTTCAATTCACCTAAACTCTGTCTTCTACTGTCTGAAATGTATTTAGCTATAGATATAGAAAGGATCATCTATGTGACATTATTTTTTTTGTTTATTATAGTGTTATTTTTCTCCTATTGATTCTTTAGTACTCCCAAGTTTGAATGAACTCACAAGCTGCTTAAAATTTTGGTTCCTGTTAAATGCAAATAAATGGCTGAGTTTGACATTTTATACAGAGTCTATATGCCACATGTGCAGTACTTGAATGTTTTCTGTTACTGCAATGACCAAAGAAATTATTTCATTTTATATATTTTACTTTTGGTATTAGAATTGTCATCCAAATAACACTGATACTTTTCCATTTTGCTATTTATCTTTAAGTTTCTATATCAATACCAAATTTTCCCTCCATTGTAACTCTGGTAGAAAGAGCATTTAATGAGTACTACATAAACAATTAGTCATATACATATACAGTCAACAAAAACAAGACCGGGAGCTGACTGTGGCTTAGATCATGAAGTCCTTATTGCCATGAAAGTGATAGTGAAGTGAAAGTGAAGTCGCTCAGTTCTGTCCGACTCTTTGCGACCCCATGGACTGTAGCCTACCAGGCTCCTCTGTCCATGGGATTTTCCTGGCAATAGTACTGGAGTGGATTGCCATTTCCTTCTCCAGGGGATCTTCCCCACCCAGGGATCGAACCCGGGTCTCCCACAATGTAGACAGAGGCTATACCGTCTGAGCCATCAGGGAAGTCCTTCTTATTGCCATATTCAGACTTAAATTGAAGAAAGTGGGGAAAACCACTAGACCATTCAGGTATGATCAAAATCAAATCCCTTATGACTATACAGTGGAAGTGAGAAATAGATTTAAGGAACTAGATCTGATAGACAGAGTGCCTGATGAACTATGGATAGAGGTTCATGACATTGTACAGGAGACAGGGATCAACATCATCCCCAAGAAAAAGAAATGTAAAAAAGAAAATGGCTGTCTGAGGATGCCTTACAAATAGCTGTGATAAGAAGAGAATCAAAAAGCAAAGGAGAAAAGGAAAGATATATCCATTTGAATACAGAGTCCCAAAGAAAAGCAAGGAGAGATAAAAAAGCCTTCCTTAGTGATCAGTGCAAAGAAGTAGAGGAAAACAATAGAATGGGAAAGACTAGAGATCTCTTCAAAAAATTAGAGATACCAAAGGGGCATTTCATGCAAAGATGGGCACAATAAAGGACAGAAATGGTATGGACCTAACAGAAGCAGAAGATATTAAGAAGAGGTGGCAATAATACACAGAAGAACTGTTCAAAAAAGATCTTCATGACCCAGATAATCATAATGGTGCGATCACTCACCTAGAGCCAGACATCCTGGAATGTGAAGTCAAGTGGGCCTTAGAAAGCATCACTATGAACAAAGCTAGTGGAGGTGATGGAATTCCCATTGAGCTATTTCAAATCCTAATAGATGATGCTGTGAAAGTGCTGCACTCAATACGCCAGCAAATTTGGAAAACTCAGCAGTGGCCACAGGACTGGAAAAAGTCAGTTTTCTTTCCAATCCCAAAGAAAGGCGATGCCAAAAAAATGCTCAAACTACTGCACAATTGCACTCATCTCACATGCTAGTAAAGTAATGCTCAAAATTCTCCAAGCCAGGATTCAGCAGTACACGAACCGTGAACTTCCTGATGTTCAAGCTGGTTTTAGAAAAGGCAGAGGCACAAGATATCAAAATGCCAACATCTTCTGGATTGTCAAAAAACCAAGAGAGTTCCAGAAAAACATCTATTTCTGCTTTATTGACTATGCCAAAGCCTTTGACTGTGTGGAACACAATAAACTGTGGACAATTTTGAAGGAGATGGGAATACCAGACCACCTGACCTGCCTCCTGAGAAATCTGTATGCAGGTCAGGAAGCAACAGTTAGAACTGGACATGGAACAACAGACTGTTCCAAATAGGAAAAGGAGTACGTCAAGGATGTATATTTTCACCCTGCTTATTTAACTTATATGAAGAGTACATCATGAGAAACGCAGGGCTGGATGAAGCACAAGCTGGAATCAAGATTGCTGGGAGAAGTATCAATAACCTCAGATATGCAGATAACATCACCATTATTCCAGAAAGCAAAGAAGAACTAAAGAGACTCTTGATGAAAGTGAAAGAGGAGTGAAAAAGTTGGCTTAAAGCTCAACATTCAGAAAACGAAGATCATGGCATCTGGTCCCATCACTTCATGGGAAATAGATGGGGAAACAGTGGAAACAGTATCAGACTTTATTTTTTTGGACTCCAAAATCACTGCAGATGGTGATTGCAGTCATGAAATTAAAAGATGCTTACTCCTTGGAAGGAAAGTTATAACCAACCTAGATAGCATATTAAAAAGCAGAGATATTACTCTGCCAACAAAGGTCAGTCTAGTCAAGGCTATGGTTTTTCCAGTGGTCATGTATGGATGTGAGAGTTGGCCTATAAAGAAAGCTGAACCCTGAAGAATTGATGCTTTTGAACTGTGGCATTGGAGAAGACTCTTGAGAGTCCCTTGGACTGCAAGGAGATCCAATCAGTCCGTCCTAAAGGAGATCAGGCCTGGGTGTTCATTGGAAGGACTGATGTTGAAGCTGAAACTGCAATACTTTGGCCAACTAATGCGAAGAATTGACTCATTTGAAAAGACCCTGATGTTGGGAAAGATTGAGGGCAGGAGGAGAAGGGGATGACAGAGGATAAGATGGTTGGATGGCATCACCGACTCAATGGACATGGGTTTGGGTAGACTCCGGGATTTGGTGATGGACAGAGAGGCCTGGCTAGCTGCAGTTCATGGGGTCACAAAGAATTGGACCTGACTGAGTGATTGAACTGAACATAAACAAGTTACCTGCTGCTGTATGACGTTAAGAAATTATTATAAGCAACTGAACAAACCCATCCTGAGGAATTTAACCTCAGTTGTTTGTACTTTCATGGTCACGGAAGGACAAGGGGAGACAGGATGAGACAGGAGTTGGAGACCAAGGACAAATGACAATTCCTTTTCAATTATTTAACTTGAATTGGATCCTGCAACAGAGAAATGACATTAGAGGAAAAACTAGGAAAATCCAAATAAAATCTGTATTTAATTTATTTTAATTTTACTTAATTATCTTTTTCTTGAATCTTTGTCTCTTCTGAGACTCTCTCCTCTCTGTGCCTCTGTGGACTTGCCTACCGCATTGGGGTCACCTGATGCTCCATGCGAGCTGAGGCCATGGGCACTGGGGACTCTTGGCAGGAGACGGTGTGCTGCTCTGCCACTGACTCGCTGGCGCGGGACGCACAGAGAATAAACACAGACTCATGACAGTGATGGAGGAGGCACCCTCACTGCCTGCCTGGCCTGGCCGTGACCAAGACCCATCCTTAAATCTGTATTTCAGTTATTAGTATTTGCCTACAGTATAAATTCTTTAGTGGTAATAATTATACTGTGATTATGCAGGATGCTTCCAATAGGGAGAGCTGGGTGAAGGATATCTGGGAACTGGCTCCACTATTTTGTCAACACTTTTCTAAGTACAAAAGTTTTTCATAATTACAAAATTTACCAAATAGAAATAAAAAAGAAAACTGAAAAGCGAACAGCAGTTGCAGAGCACTTTTTTTCTTTCTGGCAGTATGTTGGGGGCAGTTCTTCACACACATCATTTGTCTGGTACAATATCTACCATCCTTTGTGCTTCTTCAGCAATATTTTTGTGGTGATGTTCATTTTATGTCATCTATGACTATATAGGATATCCATTGAAATTAATGTTTATAGTTAAATTACGGCTTAATGTTAATCATAAATGTGTGAATTGCATGGATTTTGTCTATACCTTATAAGGCAAAATTATAATATTGACTAATAGGACCGGAAGTGCTTGCAGTTTTTGACCCATTGATAACACACTCCTGTGATGAGGATGTTCATGTTTAGAAAGGACTGTTACCTATGAAGCAACTCTTCAGAGTGCTTCCACCAAAGAAGGACCTTTGCTTTCCACAAACCAAAATGACATCTCTCTACAAGTTTAAGTGAAGTCTGTTTCCTGATACAGCTCTGTTCATTACCAGCTTTCCACCCCTGCTTTTCCCTTCACTAAACTGATACTGAAACCTGAAAGTTTAGCAAGTTTTGGCTAGTGTACTTACTTCCTACAAAAACTTTTCTTGAAACTTCATTGTGTAAATTCTCTGCTTCTCTTTTTCCCCTCTAGCCCACTATACTTCTCTGTTACAACTAAATATGTGAATGTAATTTTATTGAGACTGGGCTCTGTCTTATTCATCGAGATTTCACAGCAGTTAACCTCATTCAGCATTTATTGAAAGCTCAATAAATATGTTATTGTAAAATTCATAAATTTTTATGTACTCTTCTGACTCAGACCAAGGAGTGTGTTTTTTCATATAGTGAAATTTCCATTCTCTTTTATGATACATTCTTTAAGTATGTAATTCCACTTGAGGTTCCCCCCCCCTTTTTTTTTTCTAACAAGGGTTGATTAGATACTTTTATATTTTAGCTTGAGCTATAAATGATCTAAAATGCACATACTTTATACACACCATATATAATCTCAGTTGCCCATTCTCTTTCATTTTAAAAATGAGGTCATTAAAATATAAAAATCATTCTTTGCTACTTGGCAGCATAATAAAAGACTTCTGTCCTATTTAGTCCTGGACTAAAAGAAAAAGTTATTTAGAAATTTTTTGCTTTGACCAGAAAGTACTATATATTTGGCCTTCTCTCTGATAACTTACATAGCAGCTAAGTCAAATATTTCCTATCCTTCAGTCATTGTCAGGATACCTTGTTACCTTCCTATGTTGCTGAATCAAAAGATAATATTTGGCTTAGAGGCTTCAATTAAATGGTTACTTGGAGTTTCACCTGGTTGTTTTAAAAAGTTCTTTTCTTATCACTAAGAAAGTTGGATATAAGCTCCCACTTGGTGCCTAGTCCCACAGTGCAGCATAAACTAGGCTTCCATTACAAGGAAGTACTGGGCATGTTTTGCCTAAAAGTTAACCTCCTCGCCTCAACACCAGGTTAAAGGTCATAAAGGGGCCACCAGAGCATTTCTGGTGGTGGGACAGGAATGAACTGTCTCTGCAGCCCAGGTACCTCCCCTCAGTCCTGTCAGCACAACTCCAGGTTATCAGACTCCCTACCAACCACCACAGTCAGCCTGTGTGTACTGAGGACAGAGACTAATCTTTTCTTCCAAAAATGCCACTATTTTCTTCTGCTACTCATAGTCAGCCTTTTAAACAATACTCTCATTAAATTAATTGACACTGATATTGATACAGATATTAAAAAACTGGGTTTCCATTAATATGTCTAAGACTATTAGAGAATTTGGTCACCAACTGATGAAACATAAGCACATAAATCACTCAATGGGGATACAGTTCACATAATTTATACACAGTTTTTGTTTAAAATGAGGGTGAGTGTCCTTCTAAAATTCCCCTTCATTTAGATGAAATTCATCATATAGATACATAAAAATAGCTAATCAATGACTCTCCTATAATTACTACTCATATTGAGAAGCCACACTTCATAAGGGGTGGTTGAAACCTTTCATAAAATATTAAAATGACAAATCATATCTGTTATTTTTGTAGAAATGCTTTCCTCAGAGGAAACTATTGTTCTAGTGTTCAGAAAAAGGAAAGAAAATGATTAAAAAAAAATACTTCTCTGATAGTTGTAACCTCAGATGTCCACTGAATCCGAAAGTTGCAAAGGGTGAAAAAAGTCATCAAGGAAGATCTTATGGTGGGGAGAGAGGTGGGGAGAGATGTGGGCGGTCTCTGACCATTCTTAGGAGCACAGACTCCTACTCACAGAGGGCTCTGAAGTTGGAGAGTTTTCACTAAGTCATCCTCCATCCACACCAGATGATTTTCTCAATAGAAAACCTACCTCCCAATTAGCCCTGGATATCTACTCTGGAACTGCAAAGCTAACAGTAGTTTAAATGGCTAGGTAGGGCTCTTCTTCTGCTGTTGGGAAAGTTGATATTCTGTTATTTCTGGCAGAGGACATATTTCTAAACTGGCAGAATTTCTCTTTTAAAAAAATTGACCTAATCTTTAATTAAGTGAAACAAAGAAACATATCCTTGGTGGTCCTGTCTTAAACATTACTAATGAATCTCTTGTGTAATAGATTTTGGGGACTGGGCAGGAAATACAGGCCTGGGGAAAATGTCCTCAGAGAGGTACCTGTAAATAACATTAGCATTGGAAGAGTCCAGGTATGCAATGATTAGTATCAGATTACAAGACAAAAGGCAGCCTTCTGTTATTTTATTTCAACATTATTAGAGGAATTTATAAGATGATAAAGACAATTTTTTTCAATTTGTTAATCCTGTAAAAATATGATTGGTGGTTAGCATCAGTATAAGTAGAGAATGGCAACCCACTCCACTTTCTCACCTGGAAAATTCCATGTACAGAGGAGCCTGGTGGGCTACAGTCCATGGGGTCACGAAGAGTCAGACATGACTGAGTGACTAACATTTTCATTTTCAAGTATTCCAATAATAATAAGGAAAAAATCTTTTATCAAAAGAAAAGGAAATGTGATAACTTATTGTTGATAGTTTTAAAAATACTTCCCAGATCTTTATAATTCTTTTGTTTTTACATTTCATGGGACTTTTTGTTTTAAATTGAAGTAAAGTTGATTTACAATATTGTATTAATTTCTGCCTTATAGCAATTCAGTTTTACATACACATACATTCTTTTCTATTAGAGTTTATCACAGGAGATTGAGTATATTTCTTGCAATATACTGCAGGACCTTGTTGTTTATCCATTCTACATACACTAGTTCCCACCTGCAAACCTCAAATTCCCATTCCATCTATCCTCCACTGTATCTTCTTTTGGCAGCTACTAGTCTGTTCTCCACCAACTCGATGGACGTGAGTTTGAGTGAACTCCAGGAGATGGTGATGGACAGGGAGGCCTGGAGAGCTGCGATTCATAGGATGACAAAGAGTTGGACACGACTGAGCGACTGAACTGAACTGAGTCTATTCTCCGTGTCTGTGAGTCTGTTTCTGTTTTGTAGATAAGTTCATTTGTGACATAGTTTAGGTTCCACATATAAGTAATATCAAATGGTATTTGTCTTTTTCTGAGTTACTTCACTTAGTATATTAATTTCTAGTTGCATCCATGTTGCTGAAAATGGCATTATTTAATTATTTTTATGGCTGAATAGTATTTCACTGTATATATGTACCACATCTTCTTTATCCATTCATTTTGACGGACATTTAGGTTGTTTATCATGGTTCACTGTATTTCTTTACTTATTTATGGTATTATTCTATTTCATTAAAATTTTCAATACATATTTTTGGATATGTTTACATATACTTTATATTTATTCATGTTCATATATCTTATATTTAGTTTGCTTTATAAGCACATTTAATAATGCTTTCTCTATGATTTGATTCTAATATATCTATGTGTTATTTTCATCAAATATCACTTTTATGAGTTCACTGAACATCTTAATTATAATATAAATTTACTTCATTCCCAATATTTGGAACTACCCACTCCAGTATTCTGGCCTAGATAATTCCATAGGTCCATCTTTAATTATCAACATACAGAGATATCTAATATTTTTAATAACTAAATTTATGTAACTTTAATCTTTCTTTATAATTAGTATCACTTAATACCTAGAGACAGACATTCTGGAATGTGAAGTCAAGTGGGCCTTAGAAAACATCTCTATGAACAAAGCTAGTGGAGGTGATGGAATTCCAGTTGAGCTCTTTCAAATCCAGAAAGATGATGCTGTGAAAGTACTGCCAGCAGATTTGGAAAACTCAGCAGTGGCCACAGGACTGGAAAAGGTCAGTTTTCATTCCAATCCCAAAGAAAGGCAATGCCAAAGAATGCTCAAACTACTGCACAATTGCACTCATCTCACACGCTAATAAAGTAATGCTCAAAATTCTCCAAGCCAGGCTTCAGCAATATGTGATCCGTGAACTTCCAGAGGTTCAAGCTGGTTTTAGAAAAGGCAGAGGAACCAGAGATCAAATTGCCAACATCTGCTGGATCATAGAAAAAGCAAGAGAGTTCCAGAAAAGCATCTATTTCTGCTTTATTGACTATGCCAAAGCCTTTGACTGTATGGATCACAATAAACTGTAGAAAATTCTGAAAGAGATGGGAATACAAGACCACCTGACCTAGCTCTTGAGAAATTTGTATGCAGGTCAGGAAGCAACATTTAGAACTGGACATGGAACAACAGACTGGTTCCAAATAGGAAAAGGAGTACATCAAGGCTGTATATTGTCACCCTGTTTATTTAACTTACATGCAGAGTACATCATGAGAAATGCTGGGCTGGAAGAAGCACAAGCTGGAATCAAGATTGCTGGGAGAAATATCAGTAACCTCAGATATGCAGATGACACCACCCTTATGGCAGAAAATGAAGAGGAACTAAAGAGCCTCTTGATGAAAGTGAAAGAGGAGAGTGAAAAAGTTGGTTTAAAACTCAACATTCAGAAAATGAAGATCATGGCATCTGGTCCCATCACTTCATGGGAAATAGATAGGGAAACAGTGGAAACAGTGTCAGACTTTATTTTTGGGGGCTCCAAAATCACTGCAGATGGTGACTGCAGCCATCAAAGTAAAAGACGCTTACTTTTGGAGGAAAAGTTATGACCAACCTAGATAGCATATTCAAAAGCAGAGACATTTCTTTGCCAACAAAGGTCCGTCTAATCAAGGCTATGGTTTTTCCAGTGGTCATGTATGGATGTGAGAGTTGGACTCTGAAGCAAGCTGAGCACCAAAGAATTGATGCTTTTGAACTGTGGTGTTGGAGAAGAGTCTTGAGAGTCCCTTGGACTGCAAGGAGATCCAAATAGTCCATTCTGAAGGAGATCAGCCCTGGGATTTCTTTGGAAGGAATGATGCTAAAGCTGAAACTCCAATACTTTGGCCACCTCATGCGAAGAGTTGACTCATTGGAAAAGACTCTGATGCTAGGGGGGTTTGGGGCAGGAGGAGAAGGGGATGACTGAGGTTGAGATGGCTGGATGGCATCACTGATTCGATGGGCATGTGTCTGAGTGAGCTCCGGGAGTCGGTGATGGACAGGGAGGCTTGGTGTGCTGTGATTCATGGGGTGGCAAAGAGTCAGACACAACTGAGCAACTGAACTGAACTGAGCTAAACTGAATAATTAGTAAGTTTAGAAACTTATTTATATTTCTTCTATTTATGATAAAAATTATTTCTCTAAATTTCCTATATAAATATTTTTGCACATATAACCACTTATATACATGACATTCTTAGTTTTAGGTAGAAACATTTTTTCAATTTATGGCTTTGATATATCTTTTTTACCAGATGTGTTAAAAATATTTGTAATCTCAGTGTGGGAAAATAAATCATTAGAATGAATGTGATTTGGTGGATAACCTTCATAGATTGTTTTAGAAAAAAACTCAGCATTTTTCTTTGTACGAGAAAGAGTTCTTTCAACTACAGAAAAATAGATGCTCAGTAGACAGTTCAGTTCACAATTTTGTTTGCCTTAGTCTAAGGGGACATCTGTAGAGGGTCCTGGGAAGAATTTCCTCCAATAACAATTATATGAATCAGAAAATAAATGAAAAACCAACTCCACTGCAGTAACGACAACCCTCTCCGCTACTGAGAGGGTGAGAGAGACCTTAAGAAAAAAACTAGGGGTGTGCACGTAGACACAATTCCAAATAAACTGGCCCAAACCTCACTGAATTCTTTTTCTTCTTTTGTACACTACAACACTATCACTTTTTTTTAAACAATTTCTAAAACACACTTGTTAATTTATTCTGTCAACACTTATTGAGAACTTATTCTATATTCTGTACCCTATGTCTCTTCAGGTAATGGTGGCTTTATCCCAAAATGAAAGGCTACTTTTATTGAATGCAGGGCAGACCACAACTTGTGATGACTCAGCCAAATAGCATTTGAGAGACACTGTCCAACTTCAGGGACAATGTCTTATATTTATGACACATGAAAGAATTTAGCCAAATGACTGGCATTTCATACAGGTGGCCTTCTCTAGAATTCAGTAGGCATAGGGAGAACACTTCTGTGGCTTGAGTATGAATTACACATATACACATTTGGGAGTTGCAAATAAGTCTATTTTCTTTTTCCCCAGGGAAGATTGGGATGAGATTCAAGATTTATAGAATTTTTTGTGCTGAACAAAATTTTCTATTAAGTAGCAAAGCAATTGAGTTTCCCATCTGTTATAAAACACTGAAGTGGTTCTAACTTTAGTTGTTAGTGTGAGTTCTGGGCTTCCCTGGTGGCTAAGACAGTAAAGAATCCATTTGCAATGCAGGAGATCTGAGTTCAGTCTCAGGATCCTGTGGAGAAGGGAATCGCTGCCCAGTCCAGTACTCTTGCCTGGAGAATCTCATGGACAGAGGAGCCTGGCAGGGTCACATGAAAGGCAGAAGTGACTAAACAACTAAGCACGCACACATAGGCACTCCAGCTAGATGAAATAGACAGACTTTCCCAAATTCTCATCTTTTCAAAGTCTACTTTGAAGTGAATTCACTGGCAAAAGGGAAGATATAGGGGGATGGACTAATTGGATTCTATTAGCTGGTCAAGTTTAAGAGTTACTCCTGGAAGACATCTGGGAAGATGAAGAGATTAACAGCTTCTGAGAAAACTGCCTCTCATTGCTGCTGCTGCTGCTGCTAATTCACTTCAGCTGTGTCCAACTCTGTGCGACCCCATAGACGGCACCCCAGCAGGCTCCCCTGTCCCTGGGATTCTCCAGGCAAGAACACTGGAGTGGGTTGCCATTTCCTTCTCCAATGCATGAAACTGAAAAGTGTAAGTGAAGTTGCTCAGTCGTGTCCAACCCTCAGCGACCCCATGGACTGCACCCTTCCAGGCTCCTCCGTCCATGGGATTTTCCAGGCAAGAGTCCTGGAGTGGGCTGCCATTGCCTTCTCCAGCCTCTCATTATTTCTTCCCAAATAATACAAAAATGGCAAAGTGAATTCTACACCAGAGGTGGACAAACATTTTCTGCAAAAGGTCAGATAGTAAACATTTTCACCCTTTTGGGCCCTGAAGGTGTCTTTTACATACTCAACTCTGCCATAAAAGTAGCCATAGATATTATGCAAATAGTGAGATATACAATCTTTTTTTATAAGAACCAGTTTGGGTAGATTCTACTCTCAGGCCTTAAGTTTCTGTGTATTGCTCCAGAATGTGGGCCTTACTCCTAAGTAGCTTTCCCAGTGTTTCAGCTAGAATCCTATCATTGAGGAGACATTTATTCACAAGGGCTGTTTACTTTGGCTGGGCCAAAACTCCAAGCCCAGTGACTGCTTCAGTTCAGTTCAGTTAAGTTCAGTTGCTCAGTCGTTTCCAACTCTTTGTGACCCCATGAATTGCAACACGGCCAGGCCTCCCTGTCCATCACCAACTCCCGGAGTTCACTCAAACTCACGTCCATCGAGTCAGTGATGCCATTCAGCCATCTCTGTTGTTCCCTTCTCCTCCTGCCACCAATACCTCCAAGCATCAGAGTCTTTTCCAATGAGTCAACTCTTGGCATGAGGTGGCCAAAGTACTGCTTAGCCTCTACTATCTCTGTCGAGTACTCAGCATTATCACTGGTCAATGTGGATTAAACTTTCCCTACATGTGTTTAGTCAGTTGCTCAGCCAAGGACACAAGGGGAACTTGTGTCCAGATTCCAGTTCAATGCAGCCCTGACTGGAGGATACTAACCATTTCAGCTGACTTGATCTTGCCAACTAAACTCAGAGAGACAGTCATGTTGAGCTTAGTCTCTGTCTCATAGTGTGAACTGAACGAGCGCTAATTGTGGACTCCATTTACATAATTTTCCTTTTATAGAGGGAAATTTGAGCTGCTTGTCAAAAATTTTCTCATATACTCGATTCAATTCATGATTATTTAAAAAAGAAAATATGGTTTCAAACTCCTTTTCTGACAGAGATGGAAGCAAAAGTACTAATTTTTGTTTTATTCTTTTTGTTTTTATGTGTGCATGTGTGTATGAGTGCTAACACTCTATTGTTATACAGGTGTGGTTTAAAAATTTCACCTGTTTCTTGAAGTAAACTCTCTTGTATATTTTGTGGATCATTTTTGTTTTCAGATGTTTGATATTTATTTTCATGTTTGGCTTACAATATGATTTAGTTGACAAGCTTATTTTGAGTTCTTTTATTTTAATGTTTGTCTTGTTAATACTTTAAACAAAGATGAAATATTTCTTCCTATGTGTCACATGTTTCAGTATATTTATTGAGGAGTGTGATTGTGAAAATTCCTCAGTTGTGTCTGACTCTTTGTGATCCTATGGACTGTAGAGCCCAGCAGGCTCCTCTGTTCATGGAATGTTCCAGGCAAGAATATTGGAGTGGGTTGCCATTTTCTTCTCCAGAGTATATTTATTATACAAATGCAAGTTAAAGAAGTCCAGCAAAACTATTGTTCTGAAATTTTCCCAGGAATCATAGATAATATATTTAACATGGTATACAATTCTTTTTTTGAATAATATTAGAAAAACTTAGTGAGAGGTGAAGGAAGATTTTGTTTCTGAGAAATTCTCATGTTCTTTTGATGACATAAATCATTTTGATTGAGATTACAGAGAGGGATAAATGATTTGTTCTAAGTAGTTTCACAATTAGGATTTCCAGAGAAAAATGTTTAAGCAAGCAATACATTATTTTTATCTGATGGTTTAAATCCAGTATGCTCTTAATTGTGTAAGAAAAATGCAATTTTTTTTATTATGTCACTGACAGCTTGTTTCACCTGTTTGTTCCTCAAAGTATAAACAAAAGGGTTCAACAGCGGGGCAACAGATGTAGTGAGCACAGACACCCCTTTGTTAATGTCCACCTCTTCTTTGGCTGAAGGCTTGATGTAGATAAAAATACAGCTGCCATAGGTAATGGAAACAACAATCATGTGAGAAGAACAGGTGGAAAAAGCTTTTCTTCTCTGTGATGCAGAGGGAAATCTTAGAATTGTCCTGATGATATACACGTAAGAAAGAACAACCCCTATCAATGTAATGATGAATGTCACCACTGCACAAATTATAACCAACTGTTCAATGAACCATGTATCTGAGCATGAGATGTTAAAAAGAGGAGCTGCATCACAGCCAAAATGATCAATGGCATTGGAGTCACAGAATTCTAGTTGGAGGCCCATACTGAGTGGTGTGATGATGATCATCAGCCCAGAGATCCAGCAGCAGAACACAAGGATGGTGCAGACTCTACCATTCATGATGGTCATGTAATGAAGGGGTTTACAGATGGCCACGTATCAGTCACAGGACATGGCTGCCAGGAGAAAAAACTCTGTGGCCCCAAAAAGTCCAGTGAAAAATATTTGACTAGCACAGGCATTATAAGTAATGGTATTGTCCCCACTTGATATGCTATACAGGAATCTGAGAATACAGACCGTTGTGAATGAGATTTCTAAGAAGGAGAAGTTTCTAAGAAAAAAATACATAGGTGTTTTAAGATGAGAATCCAGGAATGTTAGAATGATAATAGTCAGATTTCCAGTAATGCTCAGCATGTAAGTAAGAAACAAGAAGACAAAAATAAGAACTTGCAGCTGTGGGTCCTCTGTAAGTCCCAACAAGATGAATGTTGTTATGACTGTGTGATTTCTCATGACCACCTTTGATGTTTTAGGTAATCTACATGTAAAAAGTCTAAGAGATGGTATCCAAATAGATAAAAGAAAATAATTTAAAAAAATCAATGGAATAGAAAACAGAAACAAGAGACAAGATGAATATAATCAAAAGCTGATTCATGGAGAGGATTAATAACGTGGATAAAACTGTCATTGAGATTGATCTTGAAAGAAAAAAAAGATGGAATTTATCAGAAATGTGAGGTATGGCATCATTATAAGTTATACAGCTATTTAAAAGATAAAAATGTCATGTTTTGAAAAAATTTGCTAAATGGATTCAGCAACTTGAATGAATGAGTGAATTCTATGAAAAATACAATTTACTAAAGTTAATGCAAGATTAAATATCTAACCTATATAGTTCTATTTTTAACATTATAGTAAACAAGTGAAAAGTAAAAGTGTTAGTCACACAATTGTGTCAACTCTTTGCAATCCCACGGACTGTAGCCCACCAGCCTTCTCTGTTGATGAAAGTCTCCAGGTAAGAATACTGGAGTGAGTAGCCATTTCCTTCTCCAGGGGATATTCCCAACCCAGGGATCGAATCCAGATCTCCTGCTTTGCTGGCAGATTCTTTAACATCTGAGTCACCAGGGAAGCCCAAAGTAACCAAATACATATTTAAATTATTCTACAAAGAGAACTGCAGCCTCAGATGGCTTAATTGTAGTTTCCTACCAAACATTTAAAAACAAATAGGGAAATATCATACTATACAAATCCTTTGAAACATCTGTTGAAAGCAAAATCATAACATAATCTGATGGAACTGACACTGTATATAGACAAAATATGATAATCATAATGAAAAGGAGAAAAGTAAAGGATAACAATTTTTTCTGTTACATGCTACCTCCAGTGGCAAAATATTATATCAAAGTGGCTTGTGAAATGTTCAATGCATAGATTATAATTTACAGATCACACACAAACTTTTAAGAAATGATATGGTAAAAAGCATTCTATAAATTCAAATGGAACACTAAACTATTCAATTGAAGGCAGGAAAGTAGAAACAAAAGAATGAACAGCAATGGGAACAAAGAACAATCAACTAACAAAATGATAGAAGTCCAAACATAAATGATGATACACTGCCTATAAGTGATCAAAACATATCATGGTAATCAAAAGAGATTATAAGAACAATTAAGATAATTACTTTTCTGAATGCTATATACAAGCATTCCACTTCAAATATAATAACATGTATAGATTAAAAATAAAAGAGTAGAAAAATTATATCATCCAAAGCATAATCAAGAGAATGCTGGAGTGCATATTGCCACCAAAGAAAATTAACAATCATACAAAAGAAAATTACATACTGATAATTGAGTCAAATAACCAAGAACATAGATTCTAATTATTTATGTATCTAATAATGTATCAAAATATATGAAGGATAAACTGGCATACGGGTTTCTAAAGTGGCACCAGTGGTAAAGAGCCTGCCTGACAATGCAGGAGATTTTAGAGATACAGGTTTTGATCCCTGGGTCTGGAGGATCCCCTGGAAGAGCACACAGCAACCTACTCTTGTACTCTTGCCTGGAGAATCCCCATGGATGAGGAGCCTGGTGGTCTATAATCCATAGGGTCGCAAAGAGTCAGACACTACTGAAGCGACAGAACAGCACAAACTGCCATAAATGAAAGATGAAATAGATAAATTAGCAATTATAGTTGGAGATTCTCTTACTAATTGATAGAATTGACTGAAAATCCACAGACATATACAAGAATTAAACACATCTTCAGTCAATTCCATATAACTGACATAAAAATGAACACAACAAAAAATGAACTTGAAATAGATCATAGACCTAACAAAAAATTATCTGCCTTTAGAAAGACATTTTTTAAAAAGTGAAAATTAAAGCCACATAGACTTGTCCAAGGAAAAGTCTAATTTCAAACCCTCTAAGTCTGATCTGCTGCTGCTATTGCTGCTGCTAAGTTGCGTCAGTCGTGTCTGACTCTGTGCGACCCTATGGACGGCAGCCCACCAGGCTCCCCCGTCCCTGGGATTCTCCAGGCAAGAACACTGGAGTGGGTTGCCATTTCCTTCTCCAATGCATGAAAGTGAAAAGTGAAAGTGAAGTTGCTCAGTCGTGTCTGACTTAGCGACCCCATGGACTGCAGCCTACCAGGCTTCTCCATTCATGGGGTTTTCCAGGCAAGAGTACTGGAGTGGGGTGCCATTGCCTTCTCCAAGTCTGATCTAGATGCCCCCCAAAATTGAATATTGAAGTCAGAATATGATAGGATGCACTCTTCGTGCAGATATAACTTTGGGGATTATCAGCATAAGGGAAGTCACCTTATTTAGGACAGCCTCTTAGAGAGAGGGTGAAATGAAAGAAAGGATTGCCTAGAGAAGACATTGTTCAGTCACTAAGTCATGTCTGACTCTCTGCAACCCATGGATTGTAGCACACCAGGCTCCTTTGTCCTCCATCATCTGCTGGAGTTTGCTTAAATCAATGTCCATTGAGACGATGATGCTACTTAACCATCTCAGACTCTGCCACCCCCTTCTCCTTTTGCCTTCCATCTTTCTCATCATCAGAGTCTTTTCCAATGAGTCATCTGCACAAGGAGGCCAAAGTATTGGAGCTTCAGCTTCAGCATCAGTCCTTCCAATGAATATTCAGGGTTTATTTCCTTTAGGATTGACTGGTTTGATCTCCTTGCAGGCCAAGGGATTCTAAAGAGTGTTCTCCAGCACCACAATTCAAATATGACATATCAACTCTGTCCCTAAGAATTTACTATGAGGAGAAAAAAAAAAATATATATATATATATTTCACAGAAAAACTTGACAATTGGATTTTTATTCAAAATAACTAAAAGTGGAATGCAATATAAAGAAGCATCAAGAGATTATAAATAAACAAATTGTGATATTTATAAACATGGAATGCTACATAGCATTGTATATCTTGATTTCAGTAGTGGTTATGAGGATGCATATATAGATTTTTCATAATTCACTAGAATGTTACATATGTAGGTTTTATATACAATGCATACAATTGATTAAAGAAGACTAGTCATGGAGTAAGAGAAGATATTTGCAAAAACTCTCAAAGACAGAACCCAGCATTTATAAAACTCTACTACAAATCAATAAGACAAAACCAAGCCTAATAAAAATTAGACAAGTTTCTTCAAAAAAGAGGACATCTAAATATCGGTGAACATATGAAATGTAATCTTTTTAGGGTTTAGGGAAAAGGAAATTAAATTCACAACTAGTGTACAACTATGAGGATGCTGCTGCTGCTAAGTTGCTTCAGTCGTGTCCGACTTTGTGTGACCCCATAGATGGAAGCCCACCAGGCTCCCCCATCCCTGGGATTCTCCAGGCAAGAATACTGGAGTGGGTTGCCATTTCCTTCTCCCATGCATGAAAGTGAAAACTGAAAGGGAAGTTGCTCAGTTGTGTCCGACTCTTAGTGACCCCATGGACTGCCTCCTACCAGGCTCTGCCGTCCACGGGATTTTCCAGGCAAGAGTACTGGAGTGGGGTGCCATTGCCTTCTCCAAACTATGAGGATAACTAACATTAAATGGATGGACCATACCAAGTATCTTTAAGAATGTATTGTAATCTTAGTTGGTGTGTACATTTTTAAAGACACTATCAAAACTTTTTGAATATGTTTATTAAGTTGAATGTCCAGATATATATGAAACAGGATATTATTATTCTAGGTATTTGCCCAATAGAAATGCATACATATGTACTCCAAATAAGTGAATGTTTAAGAAAATTCAAAGTGGCATTGTTTTTAATAATCCAAAAGCTCAAAACACTAAAATGACCTCCAATGATAGAATCGCTTTTTAAATTGTAATTATATTCATAAAATGGAAGAGTAAAACAATGACAGTAATAATAATACTGCTACAAGCAATAACATGGAGAGTTCTAACAAAATTTTGAGTGAAGAAGCAAGACATAAAAGAATTCCATTCACAGAAATTTCAAAGATAAGCACAGCAAATCTATGGAGTTAGAAACCAGGACATTATGGAGAAGGAAATGGCAACCCACTCCAGTATTCTTGGATGGGGAAGTCCATGGACAGGGGACCCTGGCGGGCTATGGGGTTGCAAAGAGTAGGACACAACCGAGGGCCTGAGCACATGTTGTTAGAAGCAGATATGAGAACTCATTGTCCTGTGTTAAGGCAAACATTGTGATTTGCAAAAGTGGAAAACAATGCCACTCCTCACCTTTTTCATTTTGGGAAATATAAAAAATTACATTAAAAAAGAAGAAGTCAGGACAGTAACTCTATTCAGGTAGCAGCATGAAGGTCTAGGTATATCTACAGCTTATAAGGTACTCTTAATGCTCTATTTCTATCCACAGCAATGGGCCCATGACATTTGTTAACTTTTCTGTAATGTTAAACTATGGGAAACCTTTATGCTGCTGCTGCTAAGTCACTTCAGTCATGTCCGACTCTGTGCGACCCCACAGATGGCAGCCCACCAAGCTCTGCCATCCCTGGGATTCTCCAGGCAAGAACACTGGAGTGGGTTGCCATTTCCTTCTCCAGTGCATGAAAGTGAAAAGTAAAAGTGAAGTCGCTCAGTTGTGTCTGACTCCTTGCGACCCCATGGACTGAAGCCTACCAGGCTCCTCCATCCATGGGATTTTCCAGGCTAGAGTATTGGAGTGGGGTGCCATGCCTTCTCCAGAAACCTTTATAATTTTTAGAATCAAGGCGAACTCTGATATTTGGCCATATTACCTGACACTGTAGTATTCTATAACACTGCTTTATTTCTACAGTTTTCTTCAATGCTTAATTCAGAAAACCTTTTAAAAAATACATCTGGACTATTGTAGTATGATTTCACACAGGTTATATTCACATAGATCGGGTTAACATCCACTCAATCATTGAATGTCAAAGATCATACCATTTAAAGAAGCTAAAGGGAATGGCTACCCACTCCAGTATGCTTGCCTGGGAAATCCCTTGGACAGAGGAGCCAGGTGGGCTATACAGTCCATGGGGTCACAAAGAGTTGGACAGGACTGAGTGAACACACATACCATTTAAATGAAGCTTTAAAATAATAAATTCTTCTGGTCAGCATATATGTGCGTGTATTCAGTGTAACACTGAAAGTGTTAAGAGTGTTAGTTGCTCAGTAGTGTCCAACTCTTTGTGACCCTGTGAACTATAGCCTGCCAGGCTCCTCTGTCCATGGGATTCTCCAGGCAAGCATACTGGAATGGGTTGCCATTCCCTTCTCCAGGGGATTTTCCCAAACCAGAGATTGAACCAGTATTTGCTGCACTGGCAGGCAGATTCTTCACCACTGAGCCACCAGGGAAGCCTAGGGTCATCCTCAGATCTACAGAATTTTTCATCTGATGGGCTCAGGCCCATGGCCAGCAATTTTTCCCCTCCAGAGCCACATTCTGCTCCACTGTTAATTCCTTGTAAAAGGTTATCAAGCAAAGAAAAAAACAGAGATGCTTTAACCTACTTTGGACAGGAGAATTTTCAGAGTCATGTCACTGATTTCTAAAGCATGGCAAGTTTTATGAAGAAGGAAAACAAAGTTCAGATAGGGAGAGTGAATTCTTCAAGGTCATACAAATGACTAGCAGGCATCTTTCTATGAAATAGAGGAAATATACTCTTTCCTAAAATCAAGGTATATTCTATGCCCTCAGGCCAAATAACCAGATCTTTTCCATCACAGAAGTAGCATTCCCTTCTCCAGAAAAGGAACTGTTTTTTCCACCCCAAATTTTGAATAGAAAAAAAATACTTATTTGAAAAATATGCAAGTACTTACACTTTAGTCTGTCATTCAGGCTTCAAATTTTTTTTCTCCCCACATAGTCTCACAATTAAACCAGTTATTAGTAGTGACATGGATGTAGTCTAGTGATTCTTTTCCACTTAACACTCACTCAAAGATAGCAATGAAAATGCATGAACAAGTTATATCCATTCTTATATCCCTGTACCTAACATTTACCATGAATGACAAAAATTGGTCAAAATTTAAAAATGACCTATTTCCACAAAATATAGATAGAAGGAAAGATTAGTAAACAGGCCAAGGAAAACAAAAATTCTCTTTCATTCCTGCAAAGTTGATGGCCTGACCCAACAATTTAACATGGAGTGGTTACCTGAAGTTTCACCACAGATATGATTGAGGATGCTTTTTGTATATGGTCAACCTGTAACAGGTAAGATTAACTATGCTAAAAAAAAAAAGTGTCCTTGGTGACCATGCTCCAAAGTCACTAATGAATGTAAAATATTCATATAGGAAAAAACAAAGCAAAACAAAAGCTAACTAATGCACCTAGGAATTGGGACAGTGTCCTTGGAGACTGGAAAGATGTATTAATAACATCAAGGTCATGTTATTATGTGTTATGAGGATACTAAAGGTTATGTGTCATGAGGATACTAAATCTTTGCCAAAATGATGAACCAAGTAACATTTTGTTCATGTTAATGCACATTTTGTAATTGCTAATAACATGTCATAATTTGCAAATATTTTTTGGTAATGTTTGAACATAATATTACTACCCTTTCACTGTTGTTGAAGTAATTCCTTATGCTTTCTTGAGATATTTGCATATATTCAGGATATTAAGTCTGTGCAAATCTCATATGTAATAAATCCTATTTCACAGTTTGTTATTTAAAATTTAATGCAATTTGTGGTGATGGTATACAGAAAATTTGGTTAAATCACAGTAAAATCATTTACCTTTTTTGTTTGTTTGTTTCTGAATGTATTATTATGTGAAAGGCTTTAATAGTCCTAACCATGTCATATACTTACTTATATTTTCTTCCAATTATTTTATTTACTTTAATATCTGCATCCAACATCCAGAAGGTAATAACCAGGAGGTATTGACAAATATGCAGAAAGAACATGCAGTGAAATAGGAGGGACAAACAGCTGATGAGCATGGTATCATGGAAGTCAAGTGTAAAGTGTTTCCTGTGCCATGAGGTTTTGATACATTGACTATTAATTTTTCCCCCTTTTTATATGTGACTGATTTGGCATTACAATTCTTTTATAGAGCTTCCCTTTTTTGTGATGCATTCATATTCACATCTCTATCCATAGCATTATTTATATTTACAGTGGTGCCACTATGTATCCTTTCTCAAAATGCTCTGATTCTTTGTTTCTATGGTAATTTTTCTTTTCAGTCAGATCAGATCAGATCAGTCGCTCAGTCATGTCCAACTCTTTGTGACCCCATGAATCGCAGCACGCCAGGCCTCCCTGTCCATCACCAACACCCGGAGTTCACTCAGACTCATGTCCATCGAGTCAGTGATGCCATCCAGCCATCTCATCCTCTGTCGTCCCCTTCTCCTCCTGCCCCCAATCCCTCCTGGCATCAGAGTCTTTTCCAATGAATCAACTCTTCTCATGAGGTGGCCAAAGTACTGGACTTTCAGCTCTAGCATCATTCCTTCCAAAGAAATCATTTTGCATGTATGGTATAAATATATCAATATTTCAATCATATATTTATTTACTCAAAAAATGTTGAGCGTTTGGATCCTAGGTATAGTTTGAGGCATTCAATATCTGGCTAGCTAGGCTGCTCTCATCTACATATTATCTAATGATTTATTTACTTAGTTGGAAGTACTGCATAACAGTTAACAAGCTACAGTTAGATCTTATTACAGCTCTGTCTCCATAAACTCTGAACTTTGTCATAGTGTGAGCAAGAAAAATAATGTCTCTAAGCCTCAATTTTTTTTCAAAAGTAAAAAAGAAAAGTTCATAATTATGTGTACCTTGCTTTATATGATGATTAAATATTATAAACACAATTAACACAGTAATTCATGCATAGTAAATGTTCAACACACAATGGGCATTATAATAATTAGTAATACTTCAAAATGTTTAAATGTAGGTGCACATCCCAGATGGTGCTAGTGGTAAAGAACCCACCTGCCAATGCAGGAGACATAAGAGACGTGGGTTGGATCCCTAGGTCAGGAAGATCCCTTGGAGGAAGGCATGACAACCCACTCCAGTATTCTTGTCTGGAGAATCCCACAGAGTTGCCTGTTGGGCTATGGTCCATAGGGTCGCAAAGAGTCGGACACTACTGAAGTGACTTAGCATGCATGCATTTACATCCTTAAATCCGCTGAAGAAAATATTTATTTCTAAATCATAATATTATACAGAAATACTAATTTTTTCCTTAATATTGAATAGAGTTGTTTCAGAAATATAAGTAGGAGTAGTTTGTGGTAGGTACCCGTATGCTCTTCTCCTAGTGATAATTCACATATTGGAAAAAATAAACAAAAAATTATCTTGGTATGTTGACATATATGTGTTATATATGATAGAAAATAATCTACTAATTTGCAATGTTTACATAAATTTTCCTTTTCAGAAATATTTTGGTCTGCTCACATTTTTGAACTATGTTAGTGATGCAATAGCTTCAATTTATTATCTTGAATAGTCTTTAAAAATTCATTTGAAAAAATAAAAGCCTGTTAAAATTCTAATCTTAAAAATGGATTATTCTTCATCTCAGTAGCCATTAATGAGTTCTTCCTCTTCAGATCCATAGTTGGGTTGTATGTGCATCAGCTTGGTTGTATTGGATCTTTATTGCTGTGCGTGGGCTTTCTCTAGTTGTGGCAAGTGGGGATACTGTTCCTTGCAGTTCATAGGCTTCGCATTGTGGTGGCTTTCTTGTTGCAGAGCATAGGCTGTAGGCCCATGGGCTTCAACAGTTGCAGCACATGGGCTCAGTAGTTGATGCATACAGGCTCTAGGCCGTGCAGGCTTCAGTACTTGCAGTGCACAGGCTCAGTATTTGTTGCTCACAAGCTCTAGAACACAGATTCAGTGGTTGTGGCACCCAGGCTTAGTTACTCTGTGGCATGTGGAATCTTCCTGGCAAAGGATCAAACCAGTGTCCCTTACATTGGCAGGTGAATTCCTAATCATGGTACAACCAGGGAAGTTCTTAAGTCCAAATTCTAACTTTTAACAGGCTCTGGGCTTCCCTGGTGGCTTAGATAGTAAAGAATCTGCTTGTAATTCAGGAGACCAGAGTTTGATCCCTGGGTTGGGAAGATTCCCCAGAGAATGGAATGGTTACCAACTCCAGTATTCTTGCCCGGAGAATTCCATGGACAGAGGAGTCTGGTGGGCTACATACAGTCCATGGGGTTGCACTCAGTTGAAAACTGCTGAGTGCCTAACAAGTTCCCCCATTGCTATGCTTCTGCTCCATTAGTCACACTCTTTTCATCCTGGGCTACTGGAGTTTCTGAAAACCTACAATTACAAATACATTTGTCCCATCCAAATCATCACACACATCAATACTAGTATTTGATATAGTAGTATACTAGTATTTACTTAGATTAATAGTTACTGATTAGGTATGGGCTTCCCAGTGGTACAGAATCTGCCTGTCAATGTAAGAGATGTAGGAGACAGGGTTAGGAAGATTCCCTGGAGGAGGAAATGACAACCCACTCCAGTATTTTTGCTTGAAAAATCTCATGGACAGAGAAGCATGGTGGGCTACAGTCCATGGGATCACAAAGAGTCAGACATGAGCACATATACAAACACACACACAATTAGGTGTATGAGTGCTTACTGGGGACGTAAGGATGTAAGCATGTGACAAGAAAAGCATGTGACAAGAAAACAGTAATTTTTCACCACCACAGAGCTGCATCTAGCAAGTGGTGTTAGACTCTGGCTATCTGTAACTGGGTGGAGATTGTGATGGCCTTTTCTGTGTTTTTTATTCTCATGGTGTCAATTACATGTGGCAAAATGCTCAAGTCCTAAATATATTATTATATTTTTTGTAAATGTGGTCATGCTGCTGCTGCTGCTGTGAAGTTGCTTCAGTCGTGTCCGAATCTGTGCGACCCCATAGATGGCAGCCCACCAGGCTCCCCAATCCCTGGGACTCTCCAGGCAAGAACACTGGAGTGGATTGCCATTTCCTTCTCCAATGCATGAAAGTGAAAAGTGAAAGTGAAGTCACTCAGTCATGTCCAACTCTTAGCGACCTTATGGACTGCAGCCTACCAGGCTCCTCCATCCATGGGATTTTCCAGGCTAGAGTACTGGAGTGGGATGCCATTGCCTTCTCCAAAATGTGGTCATATCTGCTTTATATTCAGTTACAGTTTTTCCTATATTCAAGTACTATTTATTTTGCTGTGCTTTTACACACTAACACTCTCTTTTTCTGTTATTGTCATTTTCTACATCTTCATCAATAGTTTGTGTTAGAGGCTATAATGGGGCTGGAATCAAATGTCACTTTAATATGAAATTTAAAATTTCAGAATTTAACTATTAGGTCTTAATTCACGATCTGGCATAATTTTATTTTGATGAAGTGAATAATTAAAGATTAATGAATTATTTTTGAAGCCTGAACCAACGGTTTATCTAATTTATTTAACAATGGACAAATTTTTATATATGACTGGAAGTTTGTAAATGAGGGTGAAAAAAACTGTTATGGATCAATTTCCAAAACTGAGTTGACTTTATAATAGTTTTTGCAACACAGTTTTAGAACATATCTTCAACCTCATGCAAATTGGTATATTGTGCACATTGATTTTTTAATATGTCATATATTAAATATAAAACTACTCATGTATTTTCTTATTTTTATACCTTTTTATTACCAGAAGTTGTTTGAAATCATCAAAGGTAAATGATGAACCATACAACAAGACACATAGAATTTATTCTTCTGTGACTAACAGATAATTCTCCATTATGGATAGTAGTTTTTTTTGTTTCTGCTTCTAAATTGTATGTTGAATGTGACTGGAGACTTAACCATCATTGCCCTCACTCTGTTGGAGTCCCATCTCAAGACCCTAATGTATATCTTCCTCCATAATTTCTCTTTCCTGGAAATTTCATTCACAAGTGCTTGCACCCCCAGATTCCTAATCACCACTGTAACCAGAGAAAATATGATTTCTTATATTGGTTGTATGTCTCAGTTGTTTTTCTACATATTCTTGGAAGTTACAGAATTTTTCCTTCTGGGGACTAGTCCTATGACCTGTTGACATTTGCAAGCCTTTGCATTATACATCCACCATGAGCAGCACCATCTGTCATCAGCTGGTGCTCAGTTCTTGGGCAACTGGCTTCCTGGTCATTTTTCCCCCAGTGATTTTGGGTCTTCACCTGGATTTCTGTGATTCAAATGTCGTTGACCTTTTCATTTGTGATATTTCTCCTATCCTACAACTTTCTTTCTCAGACACACATTTACTAGAAATGGTGGTATATTTATTAGATGTGCTGACCCTCAGGATCACATTGCTATTGGTAATTCTTTCTTACTCTTACATCATCAAGACAATTATAAATTTCCCCTTTAGCTCAACAACAAAAAAATTCATTTTTACTTGCTCTTTGCATAAGATTGTTGTATGCATCAGTTATTGCAGTCGTATATTCATCTATTAGGTTGTTGCAAAAGTATTTGTGGTTTTGCATTGATGAACTTTGCTGCTTGATATTTGAATATACTCAAATAAATGTGGTTATGTTATACAATATTTTAATGCACATTTCTCACTTAATATTTTTTTGCTAATGACATTACTTGCTGTGTATTTTATATTTATTTTAGATTAAGGAAATGATTTTAGACAAAAAGCACATTTGAGAAATTTTTTAATTCGAGTTCAAAATGAGTCATAAAACACGGACACAACTTGCAGCATCAACAACACATTTGGCCCAGGAACTGCTAATGAACATACAATGAAGTGGTAGTTCAAGATATTCTGCAAAGGAGACAAGAGTCTTGAAGAAGGAGAACATGGTGGCCAGCCAGTGGAAATTGACAATGACCAATTGAGAGAATCATCAAAGCTGATCCTCTTACAACTACCCGAGAAGTTGCTGAAGAACTCAATGTCACCCATTCTATGATCATTTGGCATTTGAAGCAAACTGGAAAGGTGAAAAAGCTTGGTAAATGGGTGCCTCATGAGCTGACCAAAATTCAAAATATTGTTGTTTTGAAGTGTCAACTTCTCTTATTCTATGCAACAAACAACAATGAATGATTTCTTGATCAGATTGTAACATGTGACAAAAAGTGGATTATATAGGGCCACCAGCAATGACCAATTCAGTGATTGGACTGAGAAGAAGCTCCAAAGTACTTCCCAAAGCCAAACTCAAACTTGTACCAAAAAAGGTCATGTCACTGTTTGGCGGTCTGCTGCCTATCAGATCCACTACAGCTTTCTGAATCCTGGCGAAATTATTACATCTGAGAAGTATGCTCAGCAAATCAATGAGATGCAGATGAAAACCATAGCTTTTCAACAGAATGGGCCCAATTCTCCACAACAATGCTGGACTGCAGGTCACACAACCATTTCAAAAACTGAATGAATTGGGCTATGAAGTTTTGCTTCATCCGCCATATTCACCTGACCGCTCGCCAACCAACTACCACTTCTTCAAGCATCTAGATAACTTTTTGCAGGGAAAATGTTTCCACAACCAGTAGGAGGCAGAAAATGCTTTCCAAGATTTTGTCAAATTTCAAAGGGTGAATTTTTATGCTACAGGAATACACAAACTTGTTTCTCATTGCTAAAGATGTGTTGATTGTAATGGTTCCTATTTTGATTAATAAACATGTGTTTGATCATCATTATAAAGATTTAAAATTCATGACCTGAAACTGCAATTACTTTGTTTTACCAACCTAATACATGAAGCCCTCAGCAAATGAAAGGATCATTTTAAGCAAGGGAGTAGCTGTGCTCCATACTTCAATTGCTCCTTGTTGAACCTATCTTTTATTTTTATTTTCAATAATCTGAGGAACCAGTAAGTTAAATAAACCTTCAGAGATGTATCTAGAAAGATATTTTCTGCTTCAGAGAAGTAATACTATTTATTGAAATAATAAATTGAAAGCATAAAATGAACATTTAACAAAAGCTATTTTGACTCTTCTAGTTTAAGAACTGATCTCTAATATTCAATTTGTTAGATCACTTTAGCTAACCTGAGTTTAGAAATACTTTCCATATTACTAATATACATCTAAATTTACCTTTCTGTTATTCAGTATGAAGCATTTTTGTGTGAGAAACATAAAATTGCAAAATTTAATTTCTCTAATAGCATGTTAGAAGAAAATGAATGAAGGGATTTGGTTGTATTATAGAACATAAATTTTTAGAGTACTGTGTTTGTTAAATACATATGAACAAAGATAGTGGAGGTGCAGGAATTCCAGTTGAGCTATTTCAAATCCTGAAAGATGATGCTGTGAAAGTGCTGCACTCAATATGCCAGAAAATTTGGAAAACTCAGCAGTGGCCACAGGACTGGAAAAGGTCAGTTTTCATTCCACTCCCAAAGAAAGGCAATGCCAAAGAATGCTCAAACTGCCACACAATTGCACTCATCTCACACACTAGCAAAGTAATGTTCAAAATTCTCCAAGCTAGGCTTCAACAATATTTGAACTGCGAACTTCCAGATGTTAAGGCTGGATTTAGAAAAGCCAGAGGAACCAGAGATCAAATTGCCAACATCCATTGGATCATAGAAAAAGCAAAAAGTTCCAGAAATACATCTACTTTTGTTTCATTGACTGTGCCAAAGCCTTTGACTGTGTGGATCACAACAAACTGTGGAAAATTCTGAAAGAGATGGGAATACCAGACCACCTGACCTGCCTCCTGAGCAATCTGTATGCAGGTCAAGAAGCAACAGTTGGAACTGGATATGCAGCAACAGACTGGTTCCAAATCAGGAAAGGAGTACGTCAAGACTGTATATTGTCACCCTACTTATTTAACTTATATGCAGAGTAAATCATGCGAAATGCCAGGCTGGATGAAACACAAGCTGGAATCAAGACTACTGGGAGAAATATCAATAACCTCAGATACGCAGATGAGACCACACTTACGGCAGAAAGTGAAAAACTAAAGATCCTCTTGATGAAAGTGAAAGAGGAGAGTGAAAAAGTTGGCTTAAAACTCAACATTCAGAAAACTAAGATCATGGCATCTGGTACCATCACTTCATGACAAGATGGGGGAACTATTGAAACAGTGAGAGATTTTATTTTTTGGGGTCCCAAAATCACTGCAGATGTTGACTGCAGCCATGAAGTTAAAAAAACACTTGCTCCTTGGAAGAAAAGCTATGACCAACCTAGACAGCACATCAAAAAGCAGAGACATTACTTTCCCAACAAGCGTCCATCTAGTCAAAGCTATGTTTTTTTCCAGTAGTCATGTATGGATGTGAGAGTTGGACTGTGAAGAAAGCTGAGCGCCAAAGAATTGATGCTTTTGAACTGTGGTGTTGGAGAAGACTCTTGAGAGTCCCTTGGACTGCGAGGAGATCCAACCATTCCATCCTAAAGGGAATCAGTCCTGAATATTCATTGGAAAGACTGATGCTGAAGCTGAAACTGCAATACTTTGGTCACGTGATACAAAGAACTGACTCATTGCAAAAGACCCTGATGCTGGGAAAGATTGAAGGCAGGACGAGAAGGGGACAACAGAGAATGAAGTGGTTGGATGGTATCACCAATGTGATGGACATGAGTTTGAGCAAGCTCTAGGAGTTGGTGTTGGGCAGGGAAGTCTGGCGTGTTGCAGTCTATGGGGTTGCAAAGAGTTAGACACGACTGAGCAATTGAACTGAACTGACCTTGATTCATTTAAAAGCCATATTTTAAAAAAATTCTTAAATTGAATTTTGTCATTATCAAATAAGCTTAAGATGCTCCAAGAGAACTTATTCTTTAAAAGTGTAATGTACATAATTATTTTGTAAGGTGATTCTTTGAAAAATAAATTTTAAACATATTAAAAAAGAATACTTTTCAGTTTTTAAATTGAAAGATCATGGATTAATAATTTCAGTTGTGTAGCAAAGTGATCTATACATATATTTTTTCTTTTTTGTTTCTTTCCCCTTATAGATTATTTATGTTTATTTTCCCTTATGCATGCATGCTAAGTTGCTTCAGTCACGTCCAACTGTTTGTTATCATATGGACTACAGCCCACCACACTCCTCTGTTCATGGGATTCTCTAGATAAGAATACTGGACTGGGTTGCCATGCCCTCCTCCACGGGATGTTTCTGATCCAGGGATTGAACCCACCTCTATTACTGTCTCCTACCTTGGCAGAAGAGTTCTATTTCACTAGAGCCACTTGCAAAGACACATTTTCCCTTACAGATTATTTCAAAATATTGAGATAATATATAGCATTCATTCCCAATGCTATACAGTAATCCTTGTTAATTATCTATTTTATTTGTAGTGGTGTATATATGTTAATGAAAACTCAATTTATCCCTTCCTCTCTTTTCTCTTTGGTAACTGTGTTTGTTTTCTATGTGTGTGTGTATATTTCTATTATGTTAGTAAGTTTATTTGTATACTTTTTACAGAAAATTTTATGTATAAACAATATTATATGTTTGTCTTTATCTATCTTGCTTACTTCACTTACTATGATAATTTCCAGGTCCATTCATGTTGCTACAAATGACACTATTTCATTCTTTTTTATAGGTCAGTAATAGTCCATTGTATATATGTACCACTTATTCTTTATCCATTCATCTTTCAGCAGACATTTATGTTGCTTCCAGGTCTTACTGTAAACAGTGTTGTGATGAATATTGTGGTATATGTATGCATCTTTTCCAAGTACCGTTTTCTTTCCATATAGGCCCAGGAGTAAGAATGTAGGATCATATGGTAGGTTTATTTTTTGCTATTTAAGGAAACTTCATACTATTTTCCCTAGTGATTGCACCAGTTTATATTCCCACCAACTGTGTAGGAGAGTTCATTTTTTCCCCACATCCTCTCCACATTTATTATTTGTATTGTTTTTGATGATGGCCATTCTGATTGGTGTGAGGTGATACCTCATTGTAGTCTTGATTTGCATTTCTTTAATAGTTAGTGGTGTTGAATATCTTTTCATGTACCTGTTCTGGTCATCTGTATGTCTTTTTTAGAGAAGTATTTATTTAGATCTTCTGCCTATATTTTTACTGTTTTTTTTTCTTTTGATTTTGAGGTGTATGAGGTGGTTGCACACATTGTCACAACATTTGCAAATATTTTCTCTTATTCCTTAAGTTGGATTTTCCTTTTTCTTATGATTTCCTTTGCTCTGGAAAAGCAAGTTTAATTAGGTTCCCTTAATTTATTTCTGTTTTTATTTCCATTACTCTAGGAAACAGATCTAAAAAGACATGGCTGTGATTTATATCAAAGACTGTTCTGCCTATGTTTTCTTCTAGGAATTTTATAGTATCCAGTTTTACATGTAGATCTTTAATTCATTTTGTTTTTATTTTTATGTGTGGTGTTCTAATTTCATTCTTTTACATTCAGTTGTTTTCCCAGTATCACTTATTGAAGAGACAGTTGTTTCTCCATTTTATAGTCTTGCCTCCTTTGTTATAGATTAGTGTCAGTAGCTGTACAGGTTAATGCCATAATTTTTACTTGAGTTCTTTAAAGTTTTCATAAAGGCAGCATCAATTTGTTTTACTTCCACACAAAATGTATTTCTCTTCTTTCAGTGAAACTCTGGATTAACCCATGGGACTGATTTGCATGTGGAAACAGTAGGTAGAACTCAGCAGAGGATGCAGTATTAAACTTCTCAGTATATTGAATAATTTTTTAAGTACTATGTGTGCTTACTCACTCATTCCTGTTCAACTTTTTGTAACCCCATGGGCTGTAGCCCACCAGGCTCCTCTGTCCATGGGGATTTTCCAGGCAAGAATACTGAAGTGGGTTGTCATGCCCTCCTCCAGGGGATCTTCCTAACCCAGGGATTAAAGGCAGGTCTCCCACATTGCAGGCAGTTTCTTTACCAGCTGAGCTACCTGGGAAACCCTCCTTTCACTGTGTCTCTTTGCAAATTCCTCCCACATTCTCTATTTTGCCTTCTGTTTATGGGCCGCCTTACTGATCTTTTCCCCTCATGTTTTCATTTCTCCTCACTCTTCCTCTGTCTCTCTTTCTCTGCATCCTCCTCACTTCCTTGTCAGCAGCTTTGCCAACCCCCCCTTTGGAATCTTCACTTCTGCAAAGCCCCAGATCCCTGAATAGGGGAGGTGACTTGCTCTTGGGAGTTCTTCCGTCCTAAATCTCATCCTTCTGAAAAGTGTATTCTTAGGGGACAAGGAAGCCTGGCGAGCTGCAGTTTCAAGGGGTCGCAAAGAGTCGGACATAACTTAGTGACTGAACATCAGGGGGATATTGGGCCTTTTATCAAGGTGGTGGTGGTGGGGGGGGAGGTGGGGCGGTTTCTCAGGAAGACAGCGCAGTCTGCAGAATCCCAGGGCCCAGGAGAGAAGCCAGGACCCTGTGGGCCAAAAGCAATGAGGCACAAAGTCTTTGAATCGATCTCAAAAGTCCATCTAAACAGTGCAGGGTGGGAGGGGAGGTCAGTGAAGGATTCTACAGGAAAACACAGCGGGCAGGTCTAATGGCCTGAAGGCCCAAAATTCATGGGTGGGGTAGGCCTCAGAAAGATTTTAATCTAAAACGAACCGTGGACTCCGACCCAAAAGCCAAGTGGTCAAGCTTCTGAAATTCTCACCCGGATGCAGGAACTTACCGCAGGTAGAAGGCGCGGGTGCAGGAATTGTAACTCAGCAGCAACCTCAAGCTGCCAGGAGTGTAGGTCTGTGGACTCATACATGCCTGAGTAAACTTAGACCCTGTAGCCTCTTCAGGGTTAAATGATGGAAGCTTATCAAAAAGACAGAGCAGGCTTAAAGGGGTTTCAGTTGAACATATCTGGAGCAAACTGGAAAACATAAGGTAAAGGAATGCTTTAAAACTCATAAACTAAGATGAAAAATATATGATGTAAAATGAATAAATATATAAAAGATGACAAAACAATTTTTCTTACAGTCATCTGTGAACTAACTAGAATAAATGTACTGAGGAAGTTAGAAAATCTCAATAGATGTGAAAATGAGTAATTAAATGCTCCATGGAATAGGATATATATAGTCATTCTCAAATTATTACTTACCTTTAAAATGAAAAGAATCCCTGGCAAGGCTGGAAGATGATGCTTATCAGGATGGCTACTCTTCAACATATAAGAAAATGATGAGTGTTGGTAAGGTGTGAAGAGATATGACATTTGTGCACTGTTGGTGGGATTGTGAAAATGGTGGGATTGCCTCTGGGGAAAAGAGTATAAAGTGTTCTCAAAAAAAAAAGGACTACCAAATGATCTAGCAGTTATACTTCTGGGCAGATATCCAAAAGAATCTCTACAAGAGATATTTGCAGATTTGTGATCTCCAAAGAAGATGTAGCTTCGGGCCCAGGGAACAGAGTTGATCACTCAAGAGCTTTTGTGTATCAGAGTTTTATTAAAATATAAAAAGGGACAGAGAAAACTTCTGAAATAGACGTCAGAAGTGGGGTAGAGAATGCCCCCCGCTAGTCTAAGCATGGGAGTAATATACTTTTCAATAGATCATTACAATAAATCAAAAGAATGTCTCAAGGTTTTAAAGATCTTAAGAGACTCCCACAGTTTATATTTTAAGATAACAGGATTAGAACTTAACAATAGAAAAATAAGAGACTCCCACAGTTTATACTTTAAGATAACAGGATTATAACTTAATAATAGAAAGATTTTACCAGACCCACTCCCATAATATACATTGTAAGATAACAGGATTAGTCAAAAGGTTTTCAGGAAGGAGAAACTATTTTCAAGCAGGATACTTTGTTGTTGTATAAAATTAGATTTAAGGGCCTAGATCTGATAGATAGAGTGCCTGATGAACTATGGAATAAGGTTCATGACATTGTACAGGAGACAAGGACCAAGACCATCCCCATCAAAAAGAAACGCAAAAAAGCAAAATGGCTGCCTGAGGAGGCCTTACAAATAGCTGTGAAAAGAAGAGAAATGAAAAGCAAAGGAGAGAAGGAAAGATATAAGCATCTGTATGCAGAGTTCCAAAGAATAGCAAGAAGAAATAAGAAAACCTTCCTCAGCGATCAAGGCAAAGAAATAGAGGAAAACAACAGAATGGGAAAGACTAGGGATCTCTTCAAGAAAATCAGAGATACCAAAGGAACATTTCAGGCAAAGATGGGCTCGATAAAGGACAGAAATGGTATGGACCTAACAGAAGCAGAAGATATTAAGAAGAGGTGGCAAGAATACACAGAAGAACTGTACAAAAAAGATCTTCATGACCCAGATAATCACGATGGTGTGATCACTGACCTAGAACCAGACATCCTGGAATGTGAAGTCAAGTGGGCCTTAGAAAGCATCACTACAAACAAAGCTAGTGGAAGTGATGGAATTCCAGTTGAGCTATTTCAAATCCTGAAAGATGATGCTATGAAAGTGTTGCACTCAATATGCCAGCAAATTTGGAAAACTCAGCAGTGGCCACAGGACTGGAAAAGGTCAGTTTTCATTCCAATCCCAAAGAAAGGCAATGCCAAAGAATGCTCAAACTACTGCACAATTGCACTCATCTCACACGCTAGTAAAGTAATGCTCAAAATTCTCCAAGCCAGGCTTCAGCAATACATGAACCTTGAACTTCCTGATGTTCAAGCTGGTTTTAGAAAAGGCAGAGGAACCAAAGATCAAATTGCCAACATCCACTGGATCATGGAAAAAGCAAAAGAGTTCCAGAAAAACATCTCTTTATGCTTTATTGATTATACCAAAGCCTTTGACTGTGTAGATCACAATAAACTGTGGAAAATTCTGAAAGAGATGGGAATACCAGACCACCTGACCTGCCTCTTGAGAAATCTGTATGCAGGTCAGGAAGCAACAGTTAGAACTGGACATAGAACAACAGACTGGTTCCAAATAGGAAAAGGAGTACGTCAAGGCTGTATATTGTCACCCTGTTTATTTAACTTATATGCAGAGTACATCATGAGAAACGCTGGACTGGAAGAAGCACAAACTGGAATCAAGATTGCAGGAAGAAATATCAGTAACCTCAGATATGCAGATGACACCACCCTTATGGCAGAAAGTGAAGAGGAACTCAAAAGCCTCTTGATGAAAGTGAAAGTGGAGAGTGAAAAACTTGGCTTAAAGCTCAACATTCAGAAAAAGAAGATCATGGCATCTGGTCCCATCACTTCATGGGAAATAGATGGGGAAACGGTGGAAACAGTGTCAGACTTTATTTTTTTGGGCTCCAAAATCACTGCAGATGGTGACTGCAGCCATGAAATTAAAAGACGCTTACTCCTTGGAAGGAAAGTTATGACCAACCTAGATAGCATATTGAAAAGCAGAGACATTACTTTGCCAACAAAGGTCCATCTAGTCAAGGCTATGGTTTTTCCTGTGGTCATGTATGGATGTGAGAGTTGGACTGTGAAGAAGGCTGAGTGCCGAAGAATTGATGCTTTTGAACTGTGGTGTTGGAGAAGACTCTTGAGAGTCCCTTGGACTGCAAGGAGATCCAACCTGTCCATTGTGAAGGAGATCAGCCCTGGGATTTCTTTGGAAGGAATGATGCTAAAGCTGAAACTCCAGTACTGTGGTCCCCTCATGTGAAGAGTTGACTCATTGGAAAAGACTCTGATGCCAGGAGGGATTGGCCGTGGTAGGAAAAGGGAACAACAGAGGATCAGATGGCTAGATGGCATCATTAACTCGATGGACATGAGTCTGAGTGAACTCCGGGAGTTGGTGATGGACAGGGAGGCCTGGCGTGCTGCGATTCATGGGGTCACAAAGAGTCGGACACGACTGAGGACTGAAGTGAACTGAACTGAATCCTTACTAAAGTGAAAGAAGTGAAGTCGCTCAGTCGTGTCTGACTCTTTGCGACCCCATAGACTGTAGCCTATCAGGCTCCTCTCTCCATGGGATTTTCCAGGCAAGAGTGCTGGAGTGGATTGCCATTTCCTTCTCCAGTGGATCTTCCTGATCCTGGAATTGAACCCTGGTCTCCCTCATTGCAGGCAGATGCTTTATCATCTGAGCCACCTTGGAAGTCATAATCCTTCTTAAGGAATGTAGGAAAAAAAAGTGTATCGTTTTCCTTCCTTGATAATTCCAGACTCCTATCTCCTCCTTGAGAGTCCCCGGCCCCCTTCTCCTCCTTGGGGGACCCTGGACTTCTTATTAACCTGTCTAGGAATGGAGACTGTTGGATGGCATCACTGACTCTATGGACATGAGTTTGAGCAAGCTCTGGAAGTTGGCGATGGACAGGGAAGCCTGGCATGCTGCAGTTAATGGAGTTGTAAAGAATTCGACACTACTGAGGGACTGAACTGAATTGAGGAATTGACTCTCTAAAAACAGTAGAGGTATTCAATTTTCCCAGAGGTGGAAACAACCCATACATTTGCTAACAAACTAATACATAAACAAAATGTGGTAAATGCATACAGTGGACTATTATTCAGGCTAAAAAGGAAATCCTGTCACAAGCACAGTATAAAGAAACCTTGAGGGCATTATACTAAGTGAAGTAAACAAAACCACAGCTACTGTATAATTCTACTTATATGAGGTATCTAAAAAATTCAAATTTATGGAAAAAGAAAGTAGAATGGTTATCAGGGCCTGGGGAAAGGGAGAAAAGGGCAGTTGTTGTTTAATGGGAGTAGAGTTTCAAATGTGAAAAGCATAAAGTACTGGAGATTTGTTTCACAGTGTGATTATACTTAACAGTATTGAACCATACATTTATAAATGGTCAAAATGCTAACTTGATGTTATGTGTTTTTTACCTCAATAAGAAAATAAATATATAGTGGGTTTTTTGTTTGTTTGTTTGTTTGTTTGTTTTTGTTTTTTTAAACTGGGCTTTTACGGAAGTTCTTTTAGAAAAGGTCAAGGTATTTAAAACTGGAACAAATGTTGAAAATGGAGCTTCTTGGTAATAAATCTATATTGTTAGCTAAGAAATTTGTCAAAACATTAAAATGACCTGACTTTCATGAAACTATATAAAAAAAGAAAGAACAGTAAAACTAATATTTAAACTGCAATTTGAAACATTATGAGTACTGATAATTAAAAGGTTTTATTTCTTTTTATGAAAAGTTTCCATAGCACTTTAGTTATGAATCAAATTTCAGTTTAAAATTCAAGTGAATAACGCCTATGTTATTTATTTATATATCAGTATTGACCAAAGTTAGAGTCATTGTAAATTTTTTCCTTGTAAAATTTTGTGCTTTATTGTTTTTTGGGGGATTTATTAAACTATAGCTCATTAAAATCTAATTTGAAAAGCAGCACTATGATCATTTACTACCTGGGATCCACTAGCATACTAAGACTAAAATAGACAGGGAATTGTAAAATACAATATTTGAATTTACAGGAAAGTGTTGTGTTTATGGAAGGTAGATAGCAAAAACAACTGATCCTCCTTCTATCCACAGTCACTGCAATGTGTTCTTTAATTCCTTCCATCAATAAATAATTCTATTTGTCTCCCTGAGTCTTGGCTGGTCCTGTGACTAGTTCAGTGAATAGAATGTGGTAGAAGGGATATTGAGCCTGACTCTGGAGCCTTGCATGTTTCCATTCTCTTCCTTGGAGTTCAATGTTCTTACATGAGATCAGATAAAGCACCATCTGGAAGAAAGCTCAATTATTTAAGGTAATAGTAATTAAACTGTTAGAGTTGTGAATGAGGTCTAACTAGAATGCAAGACCCAGTCATTCATAATGACAATCCTATGAACAAACCCAGCCAAGATCAACTGATGTCTGCTCAAACTGGCAGAAACATCCAGTTGGTCCAGAAACTCAAGTTTTAAACCACTGATTTGGGGATGATTTGTTATTGCATGATAACTAACTATAGAAAGTGACAGGTGCACATGAGGGTTCTACAGAGAGGGCTAGGGAGGGATATAGGGAAGGAAGTCTTTGTAGGAGGCGATGCCTTGAATACAGGTCGAGAAATGAAAGTCAAAAACATTCCAGTCTGGACCATTGAGGTTTATCGTGAAAAATGTGAAAGATAGTAAGGTATAAAATAAACAAATGTAGAACATCTTTCTTACAAATATTAGTGTGCCGGGAGCTGGTGTGAGGAACTCCACCCGTGGCAAAGGTCATGAGGAAGGAGGCTCAGCATACGCAAAAGCAGGATCGAGCCTCAGGAGTCCCCCTGGATATTCTTGAGCATCTACCCCCCAAAACCAGAGTCTGCCTACTTTACTGCTTTGGGCTCTCACCTCTGACTTTACTGGGGGCTGTGCCCCACCACCATCTCGCTCTCTCTGATAAAGAGTTAACTTACAGCTCCAGTTTATAAAATTCCTGGGCATTAGGAGTGTTTAAATCCAAACTCCTCAGATAGCTCTCTAACATGCCTGACAAGTTTACCCGGACTCCTACAGCTATGCATATGATTGTTTACAGTCTCCCAGCCTCGAGAGGCACGGGAAGCTTAAGATATTCAAATAGCTTAGAGCCTCTCAGAGAGTTAGAAACTGTCAGAATAAAACTAGTAAAAGATTTCATTGATGAGCCAATGCTTGCTGCCAAGTTTCCACATCCCCTGTATTGTATCCTTGAATGTGTATTAATTAATATAGTTGGCATGTAGAAAAAATAAGTAGTGGCCTTGATGTTAGCAACTTTAGACCCTTAAGGTGATAAATTCTTTCCCTTGTTGTAAACCCACTGCACCTCTGCCCTATAGGAATGCAACTTTATCTAACACCTTCGGAGGATGGCGCCAAACCTTAAAATAATTACTCTTAGAGAAAATAAGTCTTACAGTTGGCAAACCTTTGTCAAGAGTCATAAAATGTTACTAGGCCTTCTGGCCAGAAGATGATGTAAATCACCTAAACCATTTGTATACGATAAATTTGCAGGAAAGAAACCCTGGTTTCAATAAGGATCAAAGACTGCTGACTCTGCATGATTTCACACCCCCTATTAATCTTCTATGCAGAACTTATGGTATAAAAGCCCCTGTTGAAAATAAAGCTACGGGCCTTGCTCACCGAAGCTTGGTCTCCCCGTGTCATTCTTTCTTGTTTCCTTTTCCTCCTTTTCTCTTCTGTTCTTCCTTCATGCCAAAATAATTTGGAGCGCGGGGGTCCTCTGCGACCACTTATTTGCCTGGGCTTCTAAGACCCACTCGAGAAGGTGCCTAAGGTGGGGCACCTTCCGCTATTCGAGAGGGCGCCTGCGGCCTCCATGGTCAGAGCAAGTTTGGTGTCATGAACTTTATTGATTTCCCGTGTAAACCAGTTATTATTGAGCATCTGATAAATCTCTCAGCCTTTGCTATCCCTTAATCACCGACGCCGTCATCCTGAGGGAATCCCTGGATCCAACTGGGGCTAGACTCCGGTATTAGTGAAGGTCATACCTTCTGTTTTTTTGATGTTACAGATAATCTTTGAGGAGACAATATGCCTTCTTATTGAATTCCTTGTCCATAACCCAGGGCTTCCTTGTATTTTGCTAGTTTAACTTTCTCAATGTCTAGGAGAAATTTGCTGAGATTTGCTGGCTTCTGTTGGCTTAATTTAGCTATATTTAGAAATCTCATTGTATTATGTATTTCAGCACTAGTTGTGCTGTATGAGCATATTGTTGCTAGTAACTCACTAGGTCATGTCCGACTCTATGCAGCCCTGTGGACTGAGACATGTCAGGCTTCCCAGTCCTTCACAGGGAGGCCTGACATGTTGCAGTCCATGGGTTGAAAAGAGTCAGACAGAACTGGGTGACTGAACAACCACCACCACCACCACAACAAAGGAAATTAGGTGCAAAGTCTAGCTTCTGCCATGGCTTCTGCCATGTAAGAGGGCAGAAAAGTGAACAGTTGCCTTCAGAGTTAGGAGGCATTAAAGAAAAAAAAAAAAAAGTTCAGGCCTGCTCACTGTTCTCTTTATATTCTTTGTTCTCAGGAAATGAAGAAAGAAAAACTCATTCCGCTTTTTTCCTTTTCACTGCAACACTTTCAGTGAATATTCAGGATTGATTTCCTTTAGAATTGACTGGCTTGATCTCCTTGCAGTCCAAGGGACTCTCAAGCGTTTTCTCCATCACCACAGTTTGAAACGATCAATTCTACGAGACTCAATCATTTTTATTGTCTGTCTTTCACATCTATACATGACTACTGGAAAAACCATAGTTTTGACTATATGGATCTTTGTAGGCAAAGTAATGTCTCTGCTTTTTAATATGCTGTCTAGATTTGTCATTGCTTTTCTTCCAAGGAGCTTGTGTCTTTTAATTCCATGGCTGCAGTCATTGCTTGCAGTTATTTTTGGAGCACAAGGAAATAAAATCTGTCACTGTTTCCTTTATTTCCCCATTTACTTGCCATGAAGTGGTGGGATTGGCTGCCATGAACTTAGTGTTTTGAATGTTGAATTTTAAACCAGCTTTTTTACTCTTCTCTTTCATCCTCATCACGACCCGTGGTGGATTCATGTTGATGTATGGCAAAAACCAATACAATTTTGTAAAGTAATTAACCTCCAATTAAAATAAATAAATTTAATTTAAAAAATGGATAACCAACAAGGACCTACTGTTAGCATGGGGAACTTTGTTTAATTTAGTGACAATTTACTGCTACTGTTAACACAGGAGACTTTGCTCTCTTTAGTGACAACCTAAATAGGAAAAGAACTTGACTGGAAGTATATACATGTACATGCATAACTGAGTCACTTTGTGTTATACCTGAAACTACCACAACACTGTTAATCAACTCTATTCCAATAAAATAAAAATAATTTTTTAAGGAAAAAAAAAAAGAGGCTGTTTATATCTTTAGTTCCTCTTTGCTTTCTGCCATAAGGGTGGTGTCATGTGCATATCTGAAGTTATTGATATTTCTCTTGGCAGTCTTGATTCCATCCTGTGAGTCATCCAGCCTGGCATTTTGCATGATGTACACTACATAGAAGTTTAATAAGCAGGGTGACAATATACAGCTAGATATACTCTTTTCCAAATTTGAACCACATGGATGGTTTTATTATCTCAGCAGATTTTCAGATCACTGCCACCTGGGTGATAAGTTAATGTAGAGGCTGTGCTCTTCACTTTAGAGATAATCCAATGAATCTAAACCTATATATTTGGGCTTTAAAGTTCCTTTTCCAAAGTCGATGTGGATCTCCAGGGATCCAAACTCATGTTTTTTCCTCTGCAGGGTTAAAATTCATTCATTTTTTTTGCTCAAAATAATTAATCATTATCTTGAATATTTAATTCCTGCTTGAGGAGAGTAACTGTAATGATCTAAACACTTTTTGTATATTTGCATTGAAAAAAAATGGATACTATTACTCCATTATTTCCCTAGGAGTTCAAGAATTTAATATTTCCACATAAGATTTAATAGTTCTTTTATTGATCAGAGCCAGGTTAGAGTTTAGGTAACGACCTTTTTGGGTTTCCCAAGTGGTGCTAGTGGTAAATAACCCACTTGCTAATGCAGATAGACAAAGAGACATGGGTTCGATTCCTGGGTCAGGCGGTCCTCTGGAGGTGGGCAAGGCAACCCACTCTAGTATTTTTGCCTGGAGAATCCCATGGACAAAGGAGTCTGGTGGAATATAGTCCATAGGTCACAAAGAAGTGGACATGACTGAAGTGACTTAACATACACACACAAGGGCTTTTTCATGGAAATCTAATTTCATATTCTCTTGATAAGAGATATAATGTAGGAGAAAATTTATTTTCAACAATAATTGATATGACTCAATTTGTTTATTTTAATAAGCACTGAAATTATGATTTGAGGGCTGAAATTCCATAATAACAGAGTATAAGCCTGTTAGTATGAACAGACAATAGACTAGTGCACAATGGTTAACAAATGAAAATTGTGGCCTTCCAGGCCACTATTCTTTTTACATTTATATTTTACACATAGTTTCAACATATCTTTACTTTCTTGAGATCAGTGAAATTCTTGTGATTAAGTCTGTAAAAGCTTCTTTCACTTGTTTGTTTCTCAGGCTATAAATAAATGGGTTTAAAATGGGGGCAACTGAAATCATAAGCACTAACACACACTTATTAATTGCCATTTCATCTTTTGCTAAGGGTTTGACATAAATGAAAATACAACTGCCATAGGTGATAGAAACCACAAACAAGGGAGAAGGGCAGGTAGAAAAGGCCTTCATCTTTTGCTGGGAGGAAGGGAGCTTTAGGATGGCATTGATGATGTATATGTAGGACATAACGACACACAGAAATGTCATGATGTTAATCAACACAGCAAGGGTAACAACCATCTGCTCTATGAACCATGTGTCTGAACAAGAGATCTTCAGCATAGCAGAAGCATCACAGAGAAAATGATCAATGACATTAGAATCACAGATTCCAGGTTTAAGCCCAGGCAGAGTGGTGGAAATATGACCAGCCAACCTGCTGTCCAACAACAGATAACAAGCCAAACACAGACTCTACTCTTTATGATGGTTGAATAATGTAAAGGTTTGCAGATGGCCACATAGCAGTCATAAGACATGATGGCGAGGAGAAAAAATTCTGTTGCTCCAAAAAGGAAGATAAAAAACAGTTGACTAACACAAGCATTGTAGGAAATAGTCTTGTCCTCAGTTGATAAGCTGTATAAGAATCTGGGAATGCACACCGTAGTGAATAAAGTTTCTAAAAAGGAGAAATGTTTGAGGAAAAAGTAAATGGCAGTTTTAAGGTGAGAATCTATTAAAGTGAGTATAATGATGGTCAGGTTCCCAGTGACACTCAGTAAGTAGGAGACAACCAGAAATGTAAAAATCAGAATCTGCATTGGAGGGTCATCTGTCAGTCCCAGGAGTATGAATATAGACAATGATGTATGGTTTCTCATCATTGACTTGTACTTCTCAAACTCATCACAAAGTCAAGTGACGTTGAACTGAAAAACTTGTATGAAATTATGAGGCTATGGCCATGGGGTAAAAAAAAAAAAAATCCAATCAATGCAATGAATAGTCATTTTCTTCTTTAACTTGATAATGATCAGTCAAAATTGTGGTGTTCTCAGCTCTTTTGATGGAGAAGGAAATGGCAACCCACTCCAGTGTTCTTGCCTGGAGACTCCCAGGGACAGGGGAGCCTGGTGGGCTGCCGTCTATAGGGTCGCACAGAGTAGGACACGACTGAAGCGACTTAGCAGCAGCAGCAGCTCGTTTGATGTACATATATAAATCCTCAAGATCATATTTTTCTGAAATAAGTTTACCACAGTTCATACTTTTATACTCCATTCATGCACTCAGATCTCTGTTTTTCAGTTCATCTAAATTCTGTCCTATATTCTCTGAAATGTATTTATCTATAGAATTAGAAAGCATTGTCTATGTGATACGATTTTGTGAGTATTATAATGTTCTTTGGTCCTAATAATTCTTCATTATTTCCAAGTTTGAATGAACTCACAAGCTGTTTGAGGCATGGCTTCCTGTTAAATGCAAATAAATCACTGAGTTTGACATTATACAGAGCATATCAGCCACACAAGCAGTATTTCAATGTTTGCTGATATTGCTTATCAGCCACACAAGCAGTATTTCAATGTTTGCTGATATTGCAATGACTAAAGCGTTATCTCACTTTATTTTGCTTTGGTGTGAGAATCGTCATCCAAATAACGTCATTACTTACCAGTTTTCCTATTTATCTTAAAGGTTCTAATCAGTACCCGACTTTTCTTCCATTTTCACTCTGATAGAACAGTGTTCGATTAGAACTACATAAGCAACCACCTGCAGTATTGGGTAAAGAAATTAGTATAAGCAGAAAATAAAGAAGACCTGAAAAGTTTAATCTCAATTGTTTGTGCTTCCAAGGTCATAAAAGACAAGGGGGTACAGTATGTGACACAGGTTGGAGGAGACCAAGGACACATGACCATTTCTTAACAAATAGTAACTTGAATTGCGGCCTGCAACATAAAAATGTCATTAGTGCAAAACCTAGGAAAATCCAAATGAAATCTGTAGTTAATTAATTTAAATTTATTTTATATTATTATTATTATTTCTTTTCCAGCTATTCTTTTGCTCCTCTGTGACCGCCCAAGGACTTCCCTCATAGCTCAGTTGGTAAAGAATCTGCCTGCAATGCAGGAAACTCGGGTTAGATTCCTAGGTCGGGAAGATCCCCTGGAGAAGGAAACGGCAACCCACTCCAGTATTGTTGCCTGGAGAATCTCATGGACAGAGGAGCCTGGCAGGTTACAGTCCATGGGTTGCAAGAATCGGACACGACTTAGCGACTAAAGAGAGAGAGAGACAGACGCTCCAAGCCAGAGCCACAAGTGCACTCCTCCCAGCGCCACTGGGGATTGGTGATGAGGTTTCTGCACCGCGCATGCTCAGTCTAATGTGCCAGGATAGCGAGTCAGGAGCCAGTGTGCGACTCGGTCGGCAGGGGGAGCCAAGAGAGCGCGAGAGACCTGCTGTGGCGGTGGTGACACTGTGTATCCCTGTCCCCTGACCTGGCCGCGACCTGGATCCGTCCTGTCTTTAAATCTCTCTTTTAATTATTAGTACTAGTATTATTAACATTTAAATACTAATTATTAGTATACAGTGTTAATTCCTTAGTGTTAATAATTCCATTGTGCTTATTAGGAATTTACATTTTGGGAGAGCTGGTTGAAGGTTATTTGGGTACAGTTCACTATTTTTTCTACACTTGTATGAGTACAAAATTATATTATAATTAAAAGTTTATCAAATTTTAGAAATAAAAAAGATAGAAAACCAAAACAGTAAACAGCAGTTGCTGAGCACTCTACCTCTGGCAGTACGCTGGGGCATATGGTCACATGAATTATTTGTATGGTATACATGTCTTCTCCTCCAGTCCCTTCTGACGCTTCAGCTGTATTTTTGTGGTGATATCCATTTTATCATATCTATGGGTATATAAGATATCATTTGAAATTAAAGTTGGCAGTTACATTTAGGGTTTAATGTTAATCAGCAGTACCTCAATTGCGTGGATTCTGTGTATACCTAAAAGCCAAAATTATGGCTTCAGCTAATAGTGCATGCAGTTTTTGACCACTGATAGTACACTCACGTGATGAAGATGTCCATGTTTAGAAAGGAATGTTACCTGTGGAACAGCTCTTCAGAGTGCTTCCACCAGAGTGGGGCATTCACTTTCCACAAACCGAAACAATCTCTCTGCCAGTTTGAGAGGAGTCTGTATCCTGATACAACTCTGTTCATTACCAGCTTCCCACTCCTGTTTTGCCCTTCACTAGCCTGATACTGATACTTGTAGGTTTATCAAGTTTCAGCTTAGTGTCAGTTGCTATGAAACACTTTCTTGAAACTTCATCTTGTACGTTCTTGGCTTCTATTTTTTGTCCCTCTAGCCCACTATGCTTCTCTCTCTCTTACCAGTAAATATGTGAATGTAATGTTTGAGACTGGGTAATGTCTCATTGAGATACCACAGCAGCTAGCCTTATTCAGAGTTTATTAAGAGCTCAATAAATATGTTTATTGTAAAATTCATGAATTCTATATGTACTCTTCTGACTCAGAAAAAGTCAGTTTTCTCATGTGGTGAAATTTTCATTCCCATTTACGGTACTTTCTTTAATGAAAGTATGTGATCATGCATGGGGATCAATTAGATTCCTTTGTGTTTTAAACTTTTTGAGGTATAAATGATATAAAAAATGCCCACTCTTAATATATATACCATATATAATCTCTCTTGTTTATTTTCCTTCACTTTAAAAATGAGGGCTTTTAAATATTAAAATCATTCTTTGCTTTCTGGAAATACATAAATATGTATTTGGAATATGTATGTATGGAATATGTATGGAAAATACATAAAAATGCTACCTTTCATATTTAGTCCTAGACCAAAAAAAAAAGTCATTACAATTCTTTTGATCTGACCAAATGTATTATATACTTGGTCTTCTCTCTCATTACTTACATAGCAGCTAAGTCAAATATTCCTAATCCTTCAGTTATTGTCAGGATACTTTGTCACTTTCTTCCATTGCTGAATCAAAAGGCATTTGCTCTTAGAGGCTTCACTTAAATGGATATTTGGAGTTTCACTTGGTTACTATAAAATATTCCATTCCTAATCTTTATGAAAGGCAGATATCAGCTCCCACTTGGTACCTAGTCCCACTGTTTAGCCTAAAGTGCATATAGAAAAACAGAATAAGGGAAGTACAGGGAATGTTTTGCCTAAAAGTTAGCCTCCCCACCTCAATACCAGGTTAAAGATCACACAGGGACAGCACAGATTTTCCAGTGGTGGGACAGGAATGAATTGTCTCTGTAGCCCAGGCACCTCCCCTCAGTCTTGTCAGAATGACTCCAGGTACCTGACACTCCCAAGCACCTCAGGAAGCCTGTGTGTCCTGAGGAAAGATATTAATCTTTTTGTCCAAAAATGCCACTTTTTTCTTCAGTCATTCATATTTCTATTCAGTCATTCATTCATGTCATATTAACAACACTCATGATACAGATAGAGATGTTAAAATTGAGTTTTCATTAAAATGTGAAAGACTTTTAGAGGAAGGGGTCATTGAGTTATAAAGCATAAGCAAATGAGTCACTTAATAGAGATATAGGTCACCTATTTTATACACAATTTTTATTTCAAATGAGGATGAAGTTATGGCAGAGAACACATGGGAGTGTCCCTCTAATATCCACTGCATTTAGATGATCTTCATCATATTCATACATGAAAGCAGCTAATCAATGACTGTCTTGTACTTGCCACTCATGCTGTGAAGCCACACTTCATAAGTGGTTGTTGAAACCTTTCACATAATTTTAAAGTGACAAATCATATAAGTTATGTTGGTATACATACATTGCTCAGAAGAAAGCATCATTCTAGAGTTCAGAAAATGGACAGAAAATTAAAAAAAAAACAAAAACATCTCTGATACTTGTAACCTCAGATGTTTGCTGAATCCCAAAGTTGCAAAGAGTGAAAAAAGTCCTCCAGGAAGGCCTTATAATGGAGAGAGGAAGGTGGACTCTGACCATTCTTAGGAGCACATACTCAAACTCATAGTGGTCTCTGTAGTTGGAGCGTTTCACTGGCATCCTCCACTCACACAAGATGAAGATTTTCTCAAGAGAAAGCCTGTCTCCCCATGAGCCCAGGGAGTCTTTACCCTGGAACTACAGAGCTAACAGTAGTTTAAATGGTTAGGAAAGAATCTTTTTCTGTTGTTGGGACAATAGATATTCAATTGTTTCTGGCAGAAGAACATATGTATAGAACAGTCTTATGGACTCTGAGAGAGAGGGAGAGGGTGGGAAGATTTGGGAGAATGGCATTGAGACATGTAAAATATCATGTATGAAACGAGTTGCCAGTCCAGGTTCGGTGCACGATACTGGATGCTTGGGGCTGGTGCACTGGGACGACCCAGAGGGATGGTGTGGGGAGGGAGGAGGGAGGAGGGTTCAGGATGGGGAACACATGTATACCTGTGGCGGATTCATTTTGATATTTGGCAAAACTAATACAATTATGTAAAGTTTAAAAAATAAAATAAAATTAAAAAATATATATATTGAGCAAATTTTCAATTATGTGCAACAAACAAACATGTCCTTGGTGGATTTATTTTAACATTATCAATGAATCTCTGGTGTAGTAGACTTTGGGGATAGAGGAGGAAATACAGATCTGGGAAAAATGTCCTCAGAGAGGCAGGTGTAAGTAACATTAGCACCAGAAGCAGTTCAGGTATGCAATAATAAGTATCAGATTACAAGACAAAAAGCAACCATGTGTTATTTTATTTCAACAGTATGTTAGGCATTTGTAATATGATACAGACAATTTTTCCAATTTATTAATCCTATAAAGCTGTACTTAATGTTTAGTGTCAGTATAAATATTCAGATAATAATAGAGAAAAATATTTTATCAAAAGAAAAAGCAAAGTGATAACTTACACTGATCATTTTCAGAAATACCTCCCAGGTATTTATATCTATTTTTTTTTTTTTTACTTTACAATATTGTATTGGTTTTGCCATACATCAACATGAATCCACCACGGGTGCACACATGTTCCCAAGGCTGAACCCCCCTCCCACCTCCCTCCCCATACCATCCCTCTGGGTCATCCCAGTGCACCAGCCCCAAGCATCCTGTATCCTGCATCAAACCTGGACTGGCAATTCGTTTCTTATATGATGTTATACATGTTTCAATGCCATTCTCCCAAATCATCCCCCCCAACCCCCCCACTCTCCCACAGACTCCAAAAGACTGTTCTATACATCTATGTCTCTTTTGCTGTCTCGCATACAGGGTTGTCGTTACCATCTTTTAAATTCCATATATATGTGTTAGTATGCTGTATTGGTGATTTTCTTTCTGGCTTACTTCACTCTGTATAATAGGCTCCAGTTTCATCCACCTCATTAACACTGATTCAAAAGTATTCTTTTTAATGGCTGAGTGATACTCCATTGTGTATATGTACCACAGCTTTCTTATCCATTCATCTGCTGATGGACATCTAGGTTGCTTCCATGTCCTGGCTATTATAAACAGTGCTGCGATGAACATTGGGGTACACGTGTCTCTTTCAATTCTGGTTTCCTTGGTGTGTATGCTCAGCAATGGGATTGCTGGGGCCTATGGCAGTTCTATTTCCCGTTTTTTTAAGGAATCTCCACACTGTTCTCCATAGTGGCTGTACTAGTTTGCATTCCCACCAACAGTGTAAGAGGGTTCCCTTTTCTCCACATCCTCTCCAGCATTTATTGCTTGTAGACTTTTGGATCGCAGCAATTCTGACTGGCGTGAAATGGTATCTTATTGTGGTTTTGATTTGCATTTCTCGGATATTGAGTGATGTTGAGCAACTTTTCATGGTTTTGTTAGCCATTTGTATGTTTTCTTTGGAGAAATGTCTATTTAGTTCTTTGGCCCATTTTTTGATTGAGTCATTTATTTTTCTGGAATTGAGCTGTAGGAGTTGCTTGTACATATTTGAGATTAGTTGTTTGTCAGTTGCTTCATTTGCTATTATTTTCTCCCATTCTGAAGGCTGTCTTTTCGCCTTGCTTATAGTTTCTTTTGTTGTGCAGAAGCTTTTAATTTTAATTAGGTCCCATTTGTTTATTTTTGCTTTTATTTCCAATACTCTGGGAGGTGGGTCATAGAGGATCCTGCTGTGATGTATGTCGGAGAGTGTTTTGCCTATGTTCTCCTCTAAGAGTTTTATAGTTTCTGGTCTTACGTTTAGATCTTTAATCCATTTTGAGTTTATTTTTGTGTATGGTGTTAGAAAGTGTTCTAGTTTTATTCTTTTACAAGTGGTTGACCAGTTTTCCCAGCACCACTTGTTAGAGATTGTCTTTTCTCCATTGTATATTCTTGCCTCCTTTGTTAAAGATAAGGTGTCCATAGGTGCGTGGGTTTATCTCTGGGCTTTTTATTTTGTTCCATTGATTTATGTTTCTGTCTTTGTGCCAGGGCCATCCTGCCCTGATGACTGTGGTTTTGTAGTAGAGCCTGAAGTCAGGCAGGTTGATTCCTCCAGTTCCATTTTTCTTTCTCAAGATTGCTTTGGCTATTCGAGGTTTTTTGTATTTCCATACAAATTGTGACAATATTTGTTCTAGCTCTGTGAAAAATACTGTGGTCGCTTGATAGGGATTGCATTGAATCTATAGATTGCTTTGGGTGGTATACTCATTTTCACTATATTGATTCTTCCCATCCATGAACATGGTATATTTCTCCATCTATTAGTGTCCTCTTTGATTTCTTTAACCAGTGTTTTATAGTTTTCTATATATAGGTCTTTAGTTTTTTAGGTAGATATATTCCTAAGTATTTTATTCATTTCTTTGCAATGGTGAATGGGATTGTTTCCTTTATTTATCTTTCTATTTTCTCATTATTAGTGTATAGGAATGCAAGGGATTTCTGTGTGTTGATTTTATATCTTGCAACTTTACTATATTCATTGATTAGTTCTAGTAATTTTCTGGTGGAATCTTTAGGGTTTTCTATGTAGAGGGTCATGTCATCTGCAAACAGTGAGAGTTTTACGTCTTCTTTTCCAATTTTGATTCCTTTTATTTCTTTTTCTGCTCTGATTGCCCTGGTCAAAACTTACAAAACTATTTTGGATAGTAGTGGTCAAAGAGGGCACCCTTGTCTTGTTCCTGACTTTAGAGGAAATGCTTTCAATTTTTCACTATTGAGAATACTGTTTGCTGTGGGTTTGTCGTATATAGCTTTTATTATCTTGAGGTATGTTTCTTCTATTCCTGCTTTCTGGAGAGTTTTTATCATAAATGGATGCTGAATTTTGTCAAAGGCTTTCTCTGCATCTATTGAGATAATCATATGGCTTTTATTTTTCAATTTGTTAATGTGGTTATTACACTGATTGATTTGCGGATATTGAAGAATCCTTGCATCCCTGGGATAAAGCCCACTTGGTCATGGTGTATGATCTTTTTAATGTGTTGTTGGATTCTGATTGCTAGAATTTTGTTAAGGATTTTTGCATCTATGTTCATCAGTGATATTGGCCTGTAGTTTTCTTTTTTTTTGGGATCTTTGTCAGGTTTTGGTATTAGGGTGATGGTGGCCTCATAGAATGAGTTTGGAAGTTTACCATCCTCTGCAATTTTCTGGAAGAGTTTGAGTAGGATAGGTGTTAGCTCTTCTCTAAATTTTTGGTATAATTCAGCTGTGAAGCCGTCTGGACCTGGGTTTTTGTTTGCTGGAAGATTTTGATTACAGTTTCAATTTCCGTGCTTGTGATGGGTGTGTTAAGATTTTCTATCTCTTCCTGGTTCAGTTTTGGAAAGTTGTTCTTTTCTAAGAATTTGTCCATTTCTTCCACGTTGTCCATTTTATTGGCATATAATTGCTGATAGTAGTCTCTTATGATCCTTCATTATATCTCTTTTGTTTTTGTATCACATAGGGCTTTTTGAAAAATTGAAGTAGAGTTGATTTACAATGTTGTGTTTATTTCTGCTTTATAACAAAGTATTTCAGTTATACATACACATATATTATTTTTTATATTCTTTCCACTGTGGTTTTTCACAGGAGATTGAATATAGTTTCTTCTATAATACAGTGGTATAGTATTATTTATACATTCTATTTCTACTTATTTGTTCCTGCTAACCCCAAATATCCACTCCATTCCTATTAATGCCCCTCATATCAACCACAAGTCTGTTCTCTATGTCTGTGAGTTTGTTTCTGATGTACAGATAAGTATATTTGTGTCATATTTTAGATTTACCATGTAAGTGATATCATATGTATTGGCATTCCTTTTCTGCTTTACTTACTCTGATAATCTCTAATTGCATCCATGTTGCTGCAAATGAAATGATTCATTTTTTTAAGGCTAACATTCCATTCTATATATATACCATATCTTCTTCATTCATTCATTTATTGGTGGACATTTAGGTTGTATCTCAAGGGTCTTTTTATATCTATATTTATGATATTATTTTATTTCATTAAAATTAATAAGTATTTTTGCATTTATGCTTACATATATTTTATATTCATAATTATATATTTTAATTTTTAGTTTGCTTTATTTTGTTGTTTTGTCACTAGTTTGTGTCCAATTTTTTGTGACCCCATAAACTGCAGCACACCAGGCTTTCATGTCTTTTGCTAACTTGCAGAGTTTGCTCAAAACAATGTCCACTGAATCAATGATGCCATCCAACCATCTTGTCCTCTGTTGCCCCCTTCACTTCTGACCCTCAATCTTTCTCAGTATCAAGGTCTTTTCTAATTAGTTGACTCTTCACTTCAGGCGGCCAAAGCATTGCAGTTTCAGCTTCAGCATCAGTCCTTTCAATGAATATTCAAGGTTGATTTCCTTTAGGATTGAGTGGTTTGATCTCCTCTCTGTCCAAGGGGCTCTCAAGAGTCTTCTCCAGTACCACACTTTGAAAGCATCAATTCTTTGGTGCTCAGCCTTCATTATGGTCCAACTCTTACATCTATACATGACTACTGGAAAAACAATAGCTTTGCCTATACGGACCTTTGTCAGCAAGTAATGTCTCCACTTTCTAATATGCTGTCTAGGTTGGTCATAGCATGCCTGAGGTCAGGGGAGGCGGCCAAGAGGAGCAACCCCACCTCCAAGAGGCAGTGGCTGCATGGGCGCAGGAGGGCCAAGAGGAGCTACTCCATGTTAAAGATCAGGAGGGGTGTCTGTGAGGAGATACCCCTCATCCAAGGTAAGGAGCAGCAGCTGTGCTTTGCTGGAGCAGCTGTGAAGAGATACCCCAAGTCTAAGGTAAGAGAAATCCAAGTAAGACGATAGGTGTTGTGAGAGGGCATCAGAGGACGACACACTGAAACCAAAATCACAGAAAACTAGTCAATCTGATAACATGGACATCAGCCTTGTCTAACTCAATGAAACTAGGCATGCTCTGTGGGGTCACCCAGGACGGGGGGGTCATGGTGGAGATATCTGACAAAATGTGGTCCACTGGAGAAGGGAATGGCAAACCACTTCAGTATTCTTGCCTTGAGAACCACATGAACAATATGAAAAGCAAAATGATAGGATACTGAAAGAGGAACTCCCCGCGTTGGTAGGTGCCTGATATGATACTGGAGATCAGTGGAGAAATAACTCCAGAAAGAAAGAAGGGATGGGGCCAAAGCAAAAACAATACCCACCTGTGGATGTGACTGGTGATAGAAGCAAGGTCTGATGCTGTAAAGAGCAATACTGCATAGGAATCTGAAATATCGGGTCCATGAATCAAGGCAAAATGGGAGTGGACAAACAGGAGATGGCAAGAGTGCACGTCAACATTCTAGGAATCAGTGAACTGAAATGGACTGGAATGGGGGAATTTAACTCAGATGACCATTATATCTACTACTGTGGGTAAGAATCCCTTAGAAGAAATGGAGTAGCCATCATGGTCAACAAAAGAGTCTGAAATGCAGTACTTGGATGCAATCTCAAAAACGACAGAATGATCTCTGTTCGTTTCCAAGGCAAACCATTCAATATCATGGTAATCCAATCCATTGCCCCAACCAGTAACGCTGAAGAAGCTGAAGTTGAACAGTTCTATGAAGACCTAAAGACCTTTTAGAACTAACACCCCCAAAATATGTCCTTTTCATTATAGGGGACTGGAATGTAAAAGTAGGAAGTCAAGAAACACCTGGAGTACAGGCAAATTTGGCCATGGAATATGGAATGACGCAGGGACAGGCTAATAGAGTTTTGCCAAGAGAACACACTGGTCGCAGCAAACACCCTCTTCCAACAACACAAGAGAAGACTCTACACATGGACATCACCAGATGGTCAACACCAAAATCGAATTGATTATATTCTTTGCAGCCAAAGATGGAGAAGCTCTATACAGTCAGCAAAAACAAGACCAGGAGCTGACTGTGGCTCAGATCATGAACTCCTTATTGCCAAATTCAGACTTAAATTGAAGAAAGGAGGGAAAACCTCTAGACCATTCAGGTATGACGAAAATCAAATCCCTTATGATTATACAGTGGAAGTGAGAAATAGATTTAAGGGACTAGATCTGATAGAGAGATGCCTGATGAACTATGGATGGAGTTTTGTGACACTGTATGGGAGACAGGGATCAAGACCATCCAAATGGAAAAGAAATGCAAAAAAGCAAAATGGCTGTCTGGGCAGGCCTTACAAATAGCTGTGAAAAGAAGACAAGCGAAAAGCAAAGGAGAAAAGGAAAGATATAAGCATCTGAATGCAGAGTTCCAAAGAATAGCAAGAAGAGTAAGAAAGCTTTCTTCAGCGATCAATGCAAAGAAATAGAGGAAAACAACAGAATGGGAAAGACTAGAGATCTCTTCACGAAAATTAGAGATACCAAGGGAACATTTCATGTAAAGATGAGCTCGATAAAGGGCAGAAATGGTATGGACCTAACAGAAGCAGAAGATATTAAGAAGAGGTGGCAAGAATACACAGAAGAACTGTACAAAAAAGATCTTCACGTCCCAGATAATCACGATGGTGTGATCACTGACCTAGAGCCAGACATCCTGGAATGTGAAGTCAAGTGGGCCTTAGAAAGCATCACTACAAACAAAGCTAGTGGAGGTGATGGAATTCCAGTTGAGCTATTCCAAATCCTGAAAGATGATGCTATGAAAGTGCTGCACTCAATATGCCAGCAAATTTGGAAAACTCAGCAGTGGTCACAGCACTGGAAAAAGTCAGTTTTCATTCCACTCCCCAAAAAAGGCAATGCCAGAGAATGCTCAAACTACCGCACAATTGCACTCATCTCACACGCTAGTAAAGCAATGCTCAAAATTCTCCAAGCCAAGCTTCATCAATACGTGAACCGTGAACTGCTTGATGTTCAAGCTGGTTTTAGAAAAGGCAGAGGAACCAGAGATCAAATTGCCAACATCCGCTGGATCATGGAAAAAGCAAGAGAGTTCCAGAAAAACATCTATTACTGCTTTATTGACTATGGCAAAGCCTTTGACTGTGTAGATCACAATAAACTGTGGAAAATTCTGAAAGAGATGGGAATACCAGACCACCTGACCTGCCTCTTGAGAAACCTAAAAAGGAAACCTATATGTAGTCAGGAAGCAACAGTTAGAACTGGACATGGAACAACAGACTGGTTCCAAATAGGAAAAGGATTACATCAAGGCTGTATATGGTCACCCTGCTTATTTAACTTATATGCAGAGTACACCATGAGAAACTTTGGGCTGGAAGAAGCACAAGCTGGAATCAAGATTGCTGGGAGAAATATCAGTAACCTCAGATGACACCACCCTTATGGCAGAAAGTGAGGAGGAGCTAAAAAGCCTCTTGATGAAAATGAAAGAGGAGAGTGAAAAATTTTGCTTAAAGCTCAACATTCAGAAAACAAAGATCATTCCATCTGGTCCAATCACTTCATGGGAAATAGATGGGGAAACAGTAGAAGCAGTGTCAGACTTAAGTTTTGGGGGCTCCAAAATCACTGCAGATGATGATTGTAGCCATGAAATTAAAAGACGCTTACTCCTTGGAAGGAAAGTTGTGACCAACCTAGATAGCATATTGAAAAGCAGAGATATTACTTTGCCATCAAAGGTTCGTCTAGTCAAGGCTATTGTTTTTCCAGTGGTCATGTATGAATGTGAGAGTTGGACTGTGAAGAAAGATGAGTGCCGAAAAATTGATGCTTTTGAACTGTGGTCTTGGAGAAGACTCTTGAGAGTCCCTTGGACTGCAAGGAGATCCAACCAGTCTATTCTAAAGGAGATCAGTCCTGGGTGTTCATTGGAAGGACTGATGCTGAAGCTGAAACTCCAATACTTTGGCTATCTCATGTGAAGTGTTGACTCATTGGAAATGATCCTGATGCTGGGAAATATTGACGGCAGGAGGAAAAGAGGACAAGAGAGGATGAGATGGCTGGATGGCATCACCTACTCGATGGACATGAGTTTGGGTAAACTCCTGGATATGGTGATGGACAGGGAGGCCTGGCATGCTGCAATTCATGGGGTCACAAAGATTCGGACATGACTGAGGGACTGAACTGAACTGAATTGAAGAACCTATGATATGGCTGGTTATGCTGTAGATACTAAGAATAAAAAGAGTGAAGAGATATCTGACCCATCTCTAATGGATGTATATATTTTGAATGAGACTAATCCTTTCAAATTTCCTTTTTCTGTGACCAAATATCATTAGAAATAATTATTTGCTTTTTGATCATGGTTTAGTAGTTAAGTTATGTCCGACTCTTATGACCCCATAGACTGTAGCCTGCCAGGCCCCTCTGTCTATGGGATTCTCTAGGCAAAAATACTGGAGCGTGTAGCCATTCCCTTTTCTTCTTTTCTTCTTTCTGGATCTATACAAATTAATGTAATGCCATCCTTGAGTTTACGTATATATGTTTGATAGGTTTCACAAATCAAGGAACTTAAATGGTGAATGAAGAAACAAAGTGGTTACCAAAGAAGAACATATTAATACTTATTTTAATGGAAGATTATGGCTTCAGTTGACTGTGTAATTTTCATCATCCCCAAGATGAAATCAAACGTACAAATGGTCTCAGATATATGCACAAATGCCCCTTTCATGAGGACATACACATTCACAGAGAGTATTGTGCAGTGTATAGTGCTCTCTGAGTTGCCAACTGACCCTCATTAAGATTCTTTTCCACTTAGACCTAGAAAACAATGTCTTATATCTTATATATAAGCTGAAATTAAAAATAATTTATTTTAAATGTCTGAGAATATAAAGTGATTCTGAGAAGATTTGATAGTGATAATTTCTGATTTCTCTCAACAAAAGCAGATTTTTCACAGTGAATGTAATGAATGCTTTATTATCTCAGACTCTTATGGATGTACAGGAGCCCTATGTTTGGATAAATATAGAGTCCTTACTGACTAAAGCTCAAACATGATTAATGAATATAATATGCAGTAAATTTTGACAAAACACCTGACAGAGGCAGCAATGGGAAGTGGGTCTTTGGAAAATGTAGAATGCAATGACTTTATTAGACACATTCTAAGTGCAAAACTATAATTTTCTGATGCAAAGAGACTCTTGAATCTACAGATAACACAGTGTTAAGAAAACACAACAAGGTTGCTTTATGTCTATGTTTTCAATGTGAAAATATTTACATTTGTATGTTTACATATGCACATGAAAAAAATGCAAAAATGCAAAATGGCTGTCTGAGGAGGCCTTACAAATAGCTGTGAAAAGAAGAGAGTGCTACTGTTACTGACAAGTCCCTTCTGTCGTGTCCGACTCTATACGACCCCCTCGACGGCAGCCCACCAGGCTCCCCCAGCCCTGGGATTCTCCAGGCAAGAACACTGGAGTAGGTTGCCATTTCCTTTCCAATGCATGAAAGGGAAATATGAAAGTGAAGTTGCTCAGTCATGTCCGACTCTACGCGACCCCATGGACTGCAGCCTACCAGGCTCCTCTGACCATGGGATTTTCCAGACGAGAATATTGGAGTGGGTTGCCATTGCCTAAAGCAAAGGAGAAAAGGAAAGATATACCCATTTGAATGCAGAGTTCCAAAGAATAGCAAGGAGAGGTAAGAATGCCTTCCTCAGTGATCAGTGTAAAGAAATAGAGGAAAACACTAGAACGGGAAAGACTAGAGATCTCTTCAAGAAAATTAGAGATACCAAGGGAACATTTCATGCAAAGATGGGCACAATAAAGGACAGAAATGGTATGGACCTAACAGAAGCAGAAGATATTAAGAAGAGGTGGCAAGAATACACAGAGCTATACAAAAAAGATCTTCATAATCCAGATAATCACAATGTTGTGATCACTGACCTAGAGCCAGACATCCTGGAATGTGAAGTCAAGTGGGCCTTAGGAAGCATCATTATGAACAAAGTTAGTGGAGGTGATGGAATTGCAGCTGAGCTATTTCAAATCCTAATAGATGATGCTGTGAAAGTGCTGCGCTCAATATGTCAGCAAATTTGGAAAACTCAGCAGTGGTCACAGCACTGGAAAAGGTCAGTTTTCATTCCAATCCCAAAGAAAGGCAATGTCAAAGAATGCTCAAACTACCGCACAATTACAGTCATCTCACACGCTAGTAAAATAATGCTCAAAGTTCTGCAAGCTAGGCTTCAACAGTACATGAGCTCTGTACTTCCAGATGTTCAAACTGGTTTTAGAAAAGGCAGAGGAACCAGAGATCAAATTGTCAACATCCGTTGGATCATTGAAAAAGCAAATGAGTTCCAGAAAATCATCTTCTTCTGCTTTATTGACTACATCAAAGCCTTTGACTGTGTGGATCATAACAAACTGGAAAATTCTTCAAGAGATGGGAATACTAGACCATCTGACCTGCCTTTTGAGAAATCTGTATGCAGGTCAGGAAGCAACCATTATAGCTGGACATGAAACAACAGACTGGTTTCAAATAGGAAAAGGAGAACTTCAAGGCTGTATATTGTCACTCTGCTTATTTAACTTATATGCAGAGTACATCATGAGAAACACTGGGCTGGATGAAGCACACGCTGGAATCAAGATTGCCAGGAGAAGTATCAATAACCTCAGAGATGTAGATGACACCACCATTGTGCCAGAAAGTAAAGAAGAACTAAAGAGCCTCTTGATGAAAGTGAAAGAGGAGAGTGAAAAAGTTGGCTTAAAGCTCAACATTCAGAAAACTAAGATCATGGCATTTGGTCCCATCACTTCCTGGCAAATAGATGGGGAAACAGTGAAATGAGTGACAGAATTTATTTTTTTGGCCCTAAAATTACTACAGATGGTGACCACAACCCTGAAATGAAAAGATGCTTAGCTCCTTGGAATATAACTCATGACCAACCTAGACAGCACATTACTTTGCCAAGAAAGGTTTTTCTAGTCAACACTATGGTTTTTCCAGTAGTCATGTATAAACATGAGAGGTGGACTATAAAGAAATCAGAGTGCCGAAGAATCGATGCTTTTGAACTGCGGTGTTGAAGAAGACGCTTGAGAGTCCCTTGGACTGCAAGGAGATCCAACCAGTCCATCCTAAAGGAAATCAGTAGTGAATATCCATTAGAAAGACTGATGTTGAAGCTGAAACTCCAATACTTTGGCCACCTGATGCAAAGAGCTGATTCATTTGAAAAGACCCTGATTCTGGGGAAGTTTGAAGGTGGGAGGAGATGGGGACAGCAGAGGATGAGATGGTTGGATAACATCGCTGACTCAATGGACATGAGCTTGAGTAAACTCCAGAAGTTGGTGATGGACAGGGTGGCCTGGTGTGCTGCAGTCCATGGGGTCACAAAGAGTCAGACACAACTGAGCGACTGAACTGAACTGAACTGAATGAAAGTTGTATACATATGACCCTTTTCTAATTCAATAACTAAATATTTATGTGGTAAAGTACATATTTTCATTATCACTTCTGCATTATACCTTTTAATGGATAAATCATTATTTAATAAAGCTTGTCCTATTTTTAAAAAGTGTTAGTTTCTCAGTCATTTCCAACGATTTATGACCTTTGGATTGTAGTCTACCAGGCTTCTCAGCCCATGGAATTCTCCAGGCAAAAATACTGGAGTGGGTAGCCATTCCTGTCTCCAGAGGAACTTTCCTACTCAGGGATGGAGCCTGGGTCTCCTACATTGCAGGCAGATTCTTTACCATCTGAGCCATCAGGGAAGCCCTCTCATATTTAACTCTTAGACAATTTCATGTTAAATATTTTATATAAACCTCCTTTATTTCCTTAGTTTATATTATCGGAAGAGGAATTTCTAAGGCAAGTTCCACTTATATGTTAGAATTTTGAGTGTATTGACAAATTTGCCCCAATGTGTAATAACATATAACATAAAAGTGTCTGGGTCTCCCTTTGGCACTGTTGGGATTATGGGATCTCTAGGAATTCCACTCATATCTTTTGCTTGAGTTCTGAGTCAACTAGCTGGTAAATGAATATGAAAATACCAGTTTTATTATAAAGGTATTGAAAACATGGTTTTGAATACCCCAGTAAGAAAATCTTGATTAGTCTCATTTCCAGGTAGGCAGTGCTAAAAAACCAGAACTACCCCCACTACCTTGGACAGATCCTTTTGCTAAATGACTTCAAGGAGTCTGAAATCTGTCTGCTGAAAAGATAGTTCAAAAGAGGAAATGGAATAGGTTGGGGCTTCCCTGGTGACTCAGAGGGTACAGAGTGTGCCTGCAGTATGGGAGACCCAGGTTCAATCCCTGGATTGGGAAGATCCCCTGGAGAAGAAAATGACAACCCACTCCAGTATCCTTGCCTGGAAAATTCCATGGATGGTGGAGCCTGGCAGAGTACAGTCCATGGGTTCACAAAGAGTTGGACATGACTAAGCGATTGAACAACAATAGATGGAACAGTCAGGGTTCCCAGTAAGCAAGTTTAAAGAGAAATCGAGAAAGCCATTGTGCCTGGAGAATAAATTGTGTAGATACAAATAGTATCAGAATTCAGGTTTTGTGATGATTCACCCTTCCTATTAGTTGGATTAATTGACTCCTTTTTCTTTTATGTCTTTGAGATGAGTGCAGGGTTTCTAATTGAGTTAAGAAAAGCTTCGTTTACTTGCTTGTTTCTCAGTGTGTTAAATAAAGGGATTTAACATTGGTGAAATGGAACTAATAAGGATAAAAATTACTTTATTAATAACTACCTCATTCTTGGATGAAGATATCACATAAAGATGCAGCTAGCATAAGTGATGGACACAACAATCATGTGGGAATAACAAGTGGAGAAGGCCTTCTTCCTTTGCTGGGCAGAGGGAAATCTTAGAATAGTGTTGATGCTATAAATATAGGAAAGAACTACACACATGAATTGATGATGAAGGTCAGCACAGCACACAAAATAGCCATCTGTTCTATCAGTCACATGTCTGAGCAAGAGATCTTCCAGATATGATAAACATCACAGTAAAAGTGATCAATTTCATTCAGATCAAAGAATTCCTTTGTTTGTTATAGATGTCTCCTCTGTAAAAGGTTATTCTTTCATGTTTTCTAAGGTACTTATTCAGCTTTTTTTTTTAAAACAAAGCAAAACTAATCACCATTGGCTTTCCATAGATTCATATACACACTAAACACATAATAGTAAACTTGAGGCAAAATAAATAGGAAATTCATGACACTTAGGGGAAGCATAGTGTCTACAGAAAACAGGTACCCAAAATGGCTACCTCTTTTCTTGCTGTTTATACCCTCTGCAATGTGTGCCCCTAGTTCCTTCCAAGCACAGGTGATTTTGTTTTTCTTCCTTGAATGTTGACTGGTCCTCTGACTTCCTTGGCTAATAGAATGTGCGTGGTAGAAGGCATATTGTGCCTAGGAATCCAGAGACCTTGCTTGCTTCCACTCTCTCCCCTAAGGCCTTGTGATCTTACCATGTGAACCAGTGTTAGCTAAGTGATAAAACATCATCTGGAAGAGGGTTCATTTATCTTAATAAGGAGTCGTTCAGCTTCTAAGTATGAGAATGAGGCCCTATTTGACAGCAAGACTCAATCAGCTGTGAGACAGTCTTATAAACCTAGCCAGCTAAGATCAGCTGATGTTTGTGTAAACTGGAAAAAAACCACAAACTCAAGGTTTAAACCACTGATTTAGGGATGATTTTTCATTGCATAATAACTAACTGCAGGATGTGACATGTGCATATATGACGGCCTCCACACAGAGGGCTAGGGAGGGACATAGGAAAGGAAATCTTTGTGTAAGGTGATGCCTTGAGCATGGCCTAGAAATGAGTCAAAAGCATTCCAGTCTGGACCATTGAGCTTTATGGTGAGAAATGTGAGACGTGGAAAGGAATAAATAACCATATGTATAACATCTTTATTTGAGAAATACTAGTGAAGGATGTACTTTCTGTTTTTTTAATGGTAAAGATAATCTTTCTGGAGACAATTATGTTTTCATATTGGATTCTTTGTTTATAACCCAGGGCTTCCTTGTATTTTGCTGGTTTAATTTTCTTGATGTATAGAACTTTAATTTACTGGGATTTGATGGCCCCTTTTGGCTTAATTTAGCTATCTTTAGGATGTGAATTGTATTATGTATTTCAGCACTAGTTTTACTTCATCATCATAAAGATGGTTTTAGTGTCTCAGCAGATTTTATCAGATCACTGCCACCTGGGTGATGAATTAATATAGAGACTGTGGTCTTTACTTTAGAGGGAATCTAATGAATCTAAATCCTAAAACTTTGGGCTTCAAAGTTTTTTTACAAGGTATATGTGGATCTCCATATGTCTAAGCTTATATATTTCTTCTCCAACATTAAAATCCTTTCATTTTTGCTCAATGTGAAGCCGCTCAGTCGTGTCCAACTCTTTGCAACCCCATGGACTGTAGCCTATCAGGCTCTCCCGTCCATGGGTTTTCCAGGCAAGATTGCTGGAGTGGATTGCCATTTCATTCTCCAGGGGATCTTCCCAACCCAGGAATCGAACCCAGGTCTCCCGCATTGCAGGCAGACGCTTTACTGTCTGAGCCACCAGGGAAGTCACAAACTAACCCACAATTTTTCTTGAATAGCTAACTCCTACTTGAGAAGACCAATATATATACATTTTGCCAGAAGAAATATCATTAACCTCAGATATGCAGATGACAACACCCTTATGGCAGAAAGTGAAGAGGAACTAAAAAGCCTCTTGATGAAAGTGAAAGTGGAGAGTGAAAAACTTGGCTTAAAGCTCAACATTCAGAAAACTAAGATCATGGCATCCGGTCCCATTACTTCATGGGAAATAGATGGGGAAACAGTGGAAACAGTGTCAGACTTTATTTTTTTGGGCTCCAAAATCACTGCAGATGGTGACTGCAGCCATGAAATTAAAAGACACTTACTTCTTGGAAGGAAAGTTCTTACCAACCTAGATAGCATATTCAAAAGCAGAGGCATTACTTTGCAAACAAAGGTCCGTCTAGTCAAGGCTATGGTTTTTCCTGTGGTCATGTATGGATGTGAGAGTTGGACTGTGAAGAAAGCTGAGCGCCGAAGAATTGATGCTTTTGAACTGTAGTGTTGGAGAAGACTCTTGAGAGTCCCTTGGACTGCAAGGAGATCCAACCAGTCCATTGTGAAGGAGATCAGCCCTGGGATTTCTTTGGAAGGAATGATGCTAAAGCTGAAACTCCAGTACTTTGGCCATCTCATGTGAAGAGTTGACTCATTGGAAAAGACTCTGATGCTGGGAGGGATTGGGGCCAGGAGGAGAAGGGGACAACAGAGGATAAGATGGCTGGATGGCATCACTGACTCGATGGACATGAGTCTGAGTGAACTCTGGGAGTTGGTGATGGACAGGGAGGCCTGGCATGGTGCAATTCATGGAGTCGCAAAGAGTTGGACACGACTGAGCAACTGACCTAACTGAACTGATATATATATAAACACACACACTTTTTGGATATTTGTACTTAGAAGAGAATTGATACTATTACTCCACTATTTTCCTATGAGTTAAAGGATTCAATTTTTTCCACATAAGATAATATTTCTTTTGTTGATCAAAGGCAGATTAGAATTCAGGAAAGACCTTTCTCATGGAAATATAATATCATGTTCTTTTGATTTGAGGTATTATCTTGGATAAAGTTTATTTTCAACAGGAGTTGACATAACTTGTTTATATCAAATATTTACAATATGAATTAAAATCCAGGATTTAATAATAACAGTGATATAAGCATGCTAATACCAATAGAAAATAGACCAGAATACAACAGTTAAGATGAAGATTGTGACTTCAAGTCTCAATGATCTTTTCAAATTTATATTATTATTTTATGCTTCATTTCGACATTCCTTTACTTCCTTAAAATCAATAAAATTCTTTTGATTAAGTCAGCAAAAGCTTGTTTTACTTGTTTGTTCCTCAGGCTATAAATAAATGGGTTTAACATGGGAGCAACTGAAGTAGTAAGCACTAACACACCCTTATTAACTGCCACTTCATCCTTTGCTGAAAGTTTGACATAAATGAAAATACAGCTTCCATAGGTGATAGAAACCACAATTAGGTGAGAAGAGCAGGTAGAAAAGGCCTTCATTTTTTGCTGAGCTGAAGGCAACTTTATGATAGTCTTGATGATGTATGTATAAGACAGAAACACACAGAGAAATGTCCCAATGAGAGTCAACACAGCAACGGTAAAAACCATCTGTTCTAGGAACCATGTGTCTGAACAAGAGATTTTTAACACAGGAAAAGCATCACAGAGAAAATGATCGATGATATTAGAATCACAGAATTCCAGTTCTAAGCCCAGGGAAGCTGGTGGAAATATGACCAGACAACCTGCTATCCAACAGCAAATAACAAGTCCTCCACAGACTCTACTGTTCATGATGGTTGCATATTGTAAAGGTTTGCAGATGGCCACATAGCGGTCATAGGACATGATGGCTAGGAGAAAAAATTCTGTTGCTGCAAAAATGAAGATAAAAAATATTTGACTAAAACAAGCATTATAAGAAATAGTCTTGTCCCCAGTTGATAAGCTGTATAAGAATCTGGGAATGCAGACGGTGGTGAATAAGGTTTCTAAAAAGGAGAAATTTTTGAGGAAAAAGTACATGGCAGTTTTAAGGCGAGAATCTACTGAAGTGAGTATAATGATGGTCAGGTTGCCAGTGACACTCAATGTGTAGGAAGCAAATAGAAATATAAAGATCAGAACCTGCATTGGAGGATCATCTGTTAGTCCCAGGAGAATGAATGTAGGTAATGATGTATGGTTTTTCATCACTGACTTGTACTTCTTCTCAAGCTCCTCACAAAGTCAAGTGACACTGAACTGAGAAAACCTGTATGAAATTATAAGGCTATGGCTACTGGGTAAAAAAATCCAATCAATGCAATGAATAGTCATTTTCTTCTTTGATGACAATGACAGATCAAAACTTTGGAATTGTCAGCTCCTTTGGTGATCATTATAGGTATCCTCAAATTCAGGTTTTTCTGAAATAAGTTTGTACTAGAGTCCGTATGTTTATACTCTTTGCATGTTCTCATCTCTCGATTTTTTCAATTTAAATTTTGTCCCTTATATTCTGAAATGTATTTAGCTATAGAATTAGAAAGAATCATCTGGGCCATAAAATTTTGTGGATTTGATAGTATTCTTTTTCTCCTGAGTAGTAATTCTTCACTACTCACAGGTTTGAATGAGCTCACAAGTTGCTTGAAGTGTGGGTTCCTGTTAAATGCAAATTAGTAACATTTGTATAAAATGTCAAACTGGAGGCCATGTGTGCAGCATCTGAATGCTTTTACTGCAGTCACCAAAGAGTTATCTCATTTTATGTATTTTACTATTGGTATCAGAATTGTCATCTAAATAACATAGCTTTCCAATATTGCTATTACCTTGAAATTTCTACATCAATATCTGACCTTCTCCCCATTTGCACTCTGATAGAACACAGTGTTGGATAAATACAACATAAACAAGTTACCTGATGAAATACTGGGCAAAGAAATTATGACAAGGAAAAGAAAATCCTGAAAGAATTTAACCTCAGTTGTTTGTACTTCCAAGGTCATGAAGGAGAAGGGGAGACAGGATGAGACACAGATTGGAGACCAAGGACACATGACAATCCCTTTTCAGGTAGTATTTGAATTGGATCCAGCAACAGAAAAATGACATAGGTGGAAAACTGTGAAGCTCCAAATAAAATCTATATTTAAATGTATTTATTTTAATCTTATTTAATTCTTTTTTCAATGAATCCTTCTGGCCTCTGAGACCCTACAAGCTGGAGCTGCTAGCACTCTCCTCTTTGTGCTTCTGGGAACTCACAGAGAAGTCCTCCAGTGCAGTGTGTAAGCTCAGTTTCTGGGCACCTGGAAAGTGAGTCAGGAGCCACTATTTTCCCATTGACTGCTTGCAGGGGGGCACCCAGAGAGCATATGAGACTCAAAAGGCAGAGGTGGAGACACTGTCACTGCCTGCTTAGTCTGGCCATAACTCAGACCTGTCCTTATGTATTGCAACACCATTTACAATAGTCAAGACATGGAAGCAACCTAGATGTTCATCAGTAGATAAACTGATAAAGAAGATGTGCTACATGTATACAGTACAATGTTGTGCGTGTTAGTTGCCCAGTCGTGTCCGATTCTTTGTGATCCCATGGACTGTAGCCCGCCAGACTCCTCTGTCCATGGAATTCTCCAGGCAAGAATACTGGAGTGGGTTGCCATTTCCTTCTCCAGGGGATCTTCCCAACCCAGGGATTGAACGTGGTTCTCTTGCATTACAGGCAGATTCTTTACCATCTGAACTATAAGGGAAGTCCACAGTCATGTATAATTCAGCCATCAGGGAAGCCTACTATTATGTGTAATTCAGACAACTAGTGGGAATCTGCTATAGAACACAGGGAGTCCAGCCTGGTGCTCTGCGATGGGTGGGATGGGAGAGGGGAGGGATGCTCAAAAGGTGGGGATATATACATAATTATGACTGATTCATGCTATTTTATTACTGAAACCAACACACTATTGTAAAGCAATAATCCTCCAATTAAAAAATAGAGTTAAATATCCCACATGAAAAAAAATCTCTATTACTTGCACACAGTGTTAATTCCTTAGTTTTAATAATTCCTGTATGATTATGCAGGTTGCTACCATTAGGAAGAGCTAAGTGAAAAATATCCAGGAACTGGCTCACTATTTTTGTCAACTCTTCTGTTAAGTACATAATTATTTCACAATTAAAAATTTACCAAATAGATATATAAAAAGAAAGAAAACCAAAAAAGCGAATAGTAATTGCTGAGCACTTTCTATCTGCCAGGCAGGAGAATGGGGCAAATCTTCACATGGACAGTTTGTCTGGTGTATATGTCCTTTTCTCCAATTTTATGCTTCTTCACCCATATTTTTGGGGTTGATGTTCATTTTATATTATCTATAAGTATGGAAAATATCCTTTGAAGTTAACATTTACAGTTAAAACTAATGGTTGAATATTAATCAGCAATACCTGAATTGTGAGGAGTCTGTCTATATCTAAAATCCAAAATTATAATATTAACTTCAGGCTTCCCTGGTGTCTCAGGCTGGAAAAGAATCCACTTGCAATGTGGGAGACCTGGGTTTGATTCCTGGGTTGGGAAGATCCTCTGGAGGAGGACATGGCAACCCACTCCAGTATTCTTGCCTGGGGAATCCCCATGGACAGAGGAGCCTGGTGGGCTGCTGTCCTGGGGTCACAAAGAGTCGGAACAACTAAGCATAGCAATAGGACCCAAAATGCTTGGGATCGTTGACCCCTTGATAGTACACTTGTGTGATGAGGGTGTTCATGTTTAGAAAGGAATGTTACCTGTGAAACAGCTCTTCAGAGTGCTTGCACCAAAGGGAGCATTCACTTTCCACAAACCAAAACAACATTCTTTACAAGTTTGCGAGGAATCTGTTTCCTGATACAACTCTGTTCATTACCAGCTTCCCACCCATATGCTTCCCTTTGCAAGACTGATACTGATACCTGTAGGTATTTCAAGTCTTGGCTTAGTGTCGCTTCTAGCAAAAAACTTTCTTGAAACTTCATTGTGCAAGTTATTGGCTTCTATTTTTTGCCCCTCTAGTCCACTATGCTTATCTCTTTGTTATCACTAAATATGTGAGTGTGATTTTACTAGCATTGAGCTATTCCTTGTTCTTTGAGATTTCACAACACTTAGCACTATTCAGTGGTTATCAAGAGCTCAATAAATATGTTTAGTGTAAAATTCATAAATTTTATATGTTATTTTTTGACTCAGAACAAGCGATCTGTTTTCTCATTTAGTGACATTTCCACTTTCTTTTGGGGTTCCCTTGTGGCTCAGGTAGTAAAGAATCTACCTTCAGTCCGTAAGACCTGGGTTCCATCCCTGGATTGGGAAGGTCCCTGGGAGAAGGGAAATGCTACCCACTCTAGTATTCTGGCCTGAAGAATTCCATGGGCTGTATAGTCCATGGGGTTGCAAAGAGTTGGACATGACTGAGCGACTTTCACTTTCACTTCCATTTTCTTTTATGGGTAACTTTTCAATAAGTATGCAATCCCAGTTGATGGTCTTCAATTTGTTGCCTTCAAAAAGTCACTTAGATTCTTTCATGTTTTATCTTTCTTGGGGTATAAATGACATAAGAATGTACACACTTAATATATATGCTATATTTAACCTCTGTTGTCCATTTTCCTTCATTTTAAAAAATGAGGTCTTTAAAATATAAAAAACTATCCCTTGCTTCTTGGAAGTGCAAAAAAAGTCTATCTGTCATATTTAGTCTTAGATGAAAAAGAAAGTCATTTGAAATTTTTTGGTTTTGATTAAAATTATTATATATTTGGTCTTTTCTTTCATTACATACCCAGCAGCTAACTCAAATATTTCCTATCCTTGTCACTGACTGAATACTTTGTTTTCCTCCACTGCTGAATCACAAGGCATTTGCCTTAGAGGCTTCGTGTAAATGATTACTTGGAGTTTCACTTGGTTGCTTAAAAAAAAAAAAAAAAAAAGAATTCCCTTCCTAATCAATAGATGGGGAAACAGTGGAAACAGTGGCTGACTTTATTTTTCTGGGCTCCGAAATCACTGCAGATGGTGATTGCAGTCGTGAAATTAAAAGGCTCTTACTCTTTGGAAGGGAAGTTATGACCAACCTAGACAACATATTAAAAAGTACAGACATTACTTTGTCAAAAAAGGTCTGTCTAATCAAGGCTATGGTTTTTCCAGTGGTCATGTATGGATGTGAGAGTTGGCCTATAAAGAAAGCTGATGCTTTTAAACTGTGGTGTTGGAAAAGACTCTTGAGAGTCCCTTGGACTACAAGGAGATCCAACCAGTCCATCCTAAAGGAGATCAGTCCTGAGTGTTTACTGGAAGGACTAATGTTGAAGCTGAAACTCCAATACTTTGGCCACCTGATGTGAAGAGCTGACTCATTTAAAAAGACCCTGATTCTGGGAAAGACTGAGGGCAGAAGGAGAAAGGGACGACAGAGGATGAGATGGCTGGATAGCATCACCGACTCAATGGACATGGGTTTGGGTGGACTCCGGGAGTTGGTGATAGACAGGGAGGCCTGGCATGCTGTGGTTCATGGGGTTGCAAAGAGTCGGAAACGACTGAGTGACTGAACTGAACTGAATCATAGGAAATGCAGATATCAGCTCCCACTTGGTGCCTAATCCCACTGTTTAGCCTAAAGTATTCATAGAAAAACAGAATAAGGGAAGCACAGGGAATGTTTTGCCTAAAAGTTAGTCTCCCTATCTCAACACCAGGTTAAAGTTCATAAAGGGATAGTATAGTATTTCCAGTGGTGGGACAGGAGTGAATTGTCTCTGCAGCCCATATCCCTTCCCTCAAGTCCTGTTAGAAGGACTCCAGGTATCTGACTCTCCCAAGAACCTCAGGCAGCCTGTATGTCCTGAGGAGACTAAACTTTTCTTCCAAAAATGCTGCCATTTTCTTCAGTCATTTGTGTTCCACCTTCTTAATAACACTCTCATGAAATTCATTGACATTGATACATATATTGAAAAATGAGTTTTTATTAAAATGTGAGAGACTTTTAGAAGATGGGGTCATAGTCTTATAAAACATAAGCAAATAAGTTACTCAATGGAGCTACATTCACTTATTTTATACATAGTTTTTTTTTTTTTAAATGAAGGTCATATTAAGGCAGAGAACACTTAAGAGCATCCCTCTGAAATTCCACTGCATTTAGAAGAACTTCATCATATTGATACATGAAAACAGTTACTCAATGACTGAGAAGTCATATTTCATAAGTGGCTGTTGAAACCATTTGTAAAATGTTAAACTGACGGATTATATAAGTCGTTTTGGTATAGATACTTTCCTCAGAGGAAAGCACCATTTTAGAGTTCATGAAAGGCACAGAAAATTATAAAAATACTTCTCTCATGGTCATAACCTCAGATATTTGCCTAACCCCAAAGTGATAAAGGGTGAAAAAAGTTGTCCAGGAAGGCGTTATGGTGGAGAGATGTGGGTGGTCTCTGACCATTTTTAGGAGCACAGACATACTCACAGAGGGCTCTGTAGTTGAAGAGTTTTCACTAAGTCGTCCTTCACCCTCACAAGAGGAAGATTTTCTCAACAGAAAGCGTGCCTCGCCCTGAGCCCAGGAAATCTCTACTCTGAAACTACAGAGCTAATAGTAGCTTATTACAGAACCTCTTTCTGTTGTTGAGGAAGTGTGATTTTCTGATATTTCTGGCAGAAGGGCGTATTTCTAAACTGACGTAATTTTTCTTTAAAAAAAAAAAAAACAAACAAACTGATCTAATTATCAATTAAGTGAGCAAACAAACATGTCCTTGGTGGTTCTGTCTTAAATGTTACTAATAAATCTCTTATGTAATAGACTTTGGGGATAGAACAGGAAACAGAAACCTGGACAAAATGTCTTCAGAGAGGCACTTGTAAATAACATTAGCATCAGAAGAAGGCCAAGCATGTGAAAATTAGTATTAGATTACAAGACAAGAGGCAACTATCTGTTATTTTATTTCAACACTATGTTAGGCATTTGTAACCTGATAAAGACAAGTTTTCCAATTTATTAACCCTGTAAAGTTTGCAATTCATTTTTAGTATCAGTAAAACTATTCAATTTGATAATAATAGAAAAACATCTTTTATCAAAACAACAGAAAAATTGATAACTTACTATTGATAGTTTTCAGAAATATCTCCCAGATCTTCATAATTCTTCTGTTTTTATATCTCATGGGGCTTTTTAGAAAAAGTTAGCCATAGTTGATTTACAGTGCTGTGTTAATTTCTGCTTTACAGCAAAGTAGTTCAGTTGCACATACACATATGTTATTTTTTATATTACTTTCCATTATGGTTTATCACAGGAGACTGAATATAGTTCCTTGTGCTATACAGTGTGACCTTGTTATTTACCCATTCTATTTATACTACATTGCTCCAGGTAACCCCATATCTATACACTCTCACTCCTCCAAGCCCCCAGCAACCACAAAGCTGTTTTCTATGTCTGTGAGTCTTTTTCTGCTTTGTCGATAAGTTTCATATTTTAGGTTCCACATATAAGTGATATTACATGTATTTATCTTTCTCTTTCTGATTTATTTATTATGATAATCACTAGTTACATCTGTGTTGCTGCAGGTGGCATTATTTCATTCTCCCATTGTATATATGTACCACATCTTCATCCACTCATTTGTTGATGGACATTAGATTGTTTCTCATGAGCCTTTTTATTTCTATATTTATTTATTAACTTATTCTATTCCATTAAAGTTGTAATGTATATTTTTGCATTGATAGTCACTATATTACATGATTATATATTTTTAGCTTGTTATGTAGTCACATCTTAAAACACTTTCTGTATGGCTTAATTTTAATATGTTCTCTAGGCAAGAATACTGGAGTGCATTGCCCATTTCCTTCTCCAGAGGAGCCTCCCAACCCAGGGATCGAACCTGGGTCTCCGGCATTGCAGGTAGACGCTTTTACCTCTGAGACACCAGGGAAGCCCCCATATTACATGATTATATATTTTTAGTTTGTTATATATTCATATCTTAAAATGCTTTCTGTATGGCTTAATTTTTATATGTCTATGTGTAATTTTCTTTGAATATCACTTTTGTGAATTAATTTAACTTCTTAAGTGTATATATATATAATATTTCCCAATATTTTGGAAATTTCCAGCCATAAATTATTCCTATAATTTCTGCCCCATTCTTTCTCTTTTACTGGGCTTAAAATTACACACACGATAGAATTTAACATTGTACCATTGGTCCCAGAATATCTTAAAAAATAATTCTATTTCTCTGTTTTACAAGGATTTCATACTTCAAATCTAATTTCAAAGTCATTGCCTCTTTCTTCTGTAATCTCAGTCCAGTGATTAAGCCAAAGTGTGACTTTCTGCAGAAACATAATATTTTTCATTTCTAACATTTTCCTTTTAATACTGTTTTCTTTGTCTTTTCTGAGACTTCTTAACTTTTCATCTTCCTTTATCTCATATAGCACAGTTGTGTGATTGATTTAATATCTTTGTATGGTGGTGGTGTGTGTGTGTGTTTATGCTCAGTCATATCTGACTCTTTGTGGCCCTATAGACTGTAGCCTGCCAGGCTCCTCTGTCCATGGAATTTTCCAAGCAAGAATACTGGAGCAGGTTGCCATTCCTTCTCTAGGAGATCTTCCTGGCTCAGGGATCGAACCGGAGTTTCCTGTGTCTCCTTTATTGGCAGGCAGTCTTTACCACTGTGCCACCTAGGAAGTCCAACACCTTTGTATAATACTGCTATTTACTGAGTCATCTTGGCCTTGGCATCTACAGATTATCATTTCAGTTGATGATTATCTTTGGAGTGGATCACATTTTGCCTATTCTTTGTATATGCAGTTATTTTGGATTGTAGTCTCACACTTTGACTATTACATTGTTAAGACTCTGGATTATGTTATATTCACCTTGAAAATGTGAATAATTTTCTTTAAGCTGGCAGTCAGCTCTGTGAAACTCAAACTACAAGCTCAGTCTCATTTTTTTCAGTGCTGAATGAACTGTCAGTTTAGTAATTTAAACCTTTGGTAAAACTATTTTTCTTTTTGTTGGTGTTTGAATCATGGTTATCTGGTTCCAGGTTAATCCTGAAATGTGTGTATGCTTATATATGTTATTGAGGATATGCTCTTCTCTGACTCTTTGATGAATTCCTGCATCTATCTCAGACCTGCCCAATACTTTCCCCTCTATACTGTTATTGTACAGAGTTTTCTATAAATGACAGTTCCAGTTGGTTGATGGGTTATAGGTATCTTTTGTATTCTTGCTGATTTCCTGTCTAGTATTTCTTTCTGCTACTAAGTGAAACTGAAAGTGAAGTTGCTCAGTCATATCCAACTCTTTGCCAGCCCATGGACTGTAGCCTACCAGGGTCCTCTGTCCATGGACTTTTCCAGGCAAGAGTACTGGAGTGGGTTGCCATTTCCTTCTCTAGGGGATTTTTCTGACCCAGGAATTGAATCCAAGTCCCCTGCATTGCAGGCAGATGTTTACTATCTGAGCCACCAGGATTATTTAAATTTTAAGCTATAATGGTAGATTTGCCTGTTTTCATTTCTCATGTCAATTTTTTCTACATGTATTTTGAAGTTTTGTTGTTAGGTACTCTATTATTAATGGTTTGCTAGGACTTCAGTAATAAGGTAACATATGGTGCAAAAGACAACACAAATACATTGTCAACAGTTCTGGATGCTAGAATTCCCAAATAAGATGTTGGTAGTGTTCTTGCCTGGAGAATACCAGGGATGGAGGAGCCTGGTGGGCTGCCGTCTATGGGGTCGCACAGAGTCGGACACGACTGAAGCGACTTAGGAGTAGTAGTAGTAGTAGTAGTAGAGGAAGCTGAGGAACAATCTCTTCCATGCCTCTTTCTGAGCTTCTGTTGCAGTCAGTATCCCTGGTGTTCCATCACTACAATTGAGATTTCTAGTTTCTGCCTGCATTATAACCTGACCATCTTATTCCTCTATGTCACATAATTTTCTCCTTATTTGCATCCGTCTGCATCCAAATTTACCCTTTTTATAAGAACAATTATGATATTGGGACAACTCAGTCACTCAGTCGTGTCCGACTCTTTGGAACCCATGAACCTCAGCATACTAGGCCTCCCTATCCATAATCAATTCCTGGAGTCCACCCAAACCCATGTCCATTGAGTTGGTGATGCCATCCAACCACTCATCCTCTGTCATCCCCTTCTCCTCCTGCCCTCAATCTTTCCCAGCATCAGGGTCTTTTCAAATGAGTCAGTTCTTCACATCAGGTGGCCAAAGTATTGGAGTTTCAGCTTCAACATCAGTCCTTCCAATGAACACCCAGGACTGATCTCCTTTAGGATGGACTGGTTGGATCTCCTTGCAGTTTGTCTAGTCAAGGCTATGGTTTTTCCCGCAGTCATGTATGGATCTGAGAGTTGGACTATAAAGAAACCTGAGTGCCGAAGATTTGATGCTTTTTAACTGTGGTGTTGGAGAAGACTCTTGAGAGTCCTATGGACTGCAAGGAGATCCAACCAGTCCATCCTAAAGATGAGTCCTGGGTGTTCATTGGAAGGACTGATGTTGAAGCTGAAATTCAAATACTTTGGCCACCTGATGTGAAGAGCTGACTCATTGGAAAAGACCCTCATTCTGGGAAAGATTGAGGGCAGGAGGAGAAGAGGATGACAGAGGATGAGATGGTTGGATGGCATCACTGACTTGATGGACATGGGTTTGGGTGGACTCTGGGAGTTGGTGATAGACAGGGAGGCCTGGCGTGCTGTGGTTCATGGGGTTGCAAAGAGTCAGACACGACTGAGCAACTGAACTGAACTGAACTGACTAGATGGATCTTTGTTGGCAAAGTAATATCTGCTTTTTAATATTCTGTCTAGGTTGGCCATAACTTTCCTTCCAAGGAGTAAGTGTCTTTTAATTTCATGGCTGCAATCACCATCTGCAGTGATTTTGGAGCCTGAAAAAATTAAGTCAGCCACTGTTTCCACTGTTCACCCATCTATTTGCCATGAAATGGTGGGACTGGATGCCATGATCTTCTTTTTCCGAATGTTGAGCTTTAAGCCAACTTTTTCACTCTCTTCTTTCACTTTCATCAAGAGGCTTTTTAGTTCCTCTTCAGTTTCTGCCATAAGGGTGGTGTCATCTGCATATCTGAGGTTATTGGTATTTCTCCCAGCAATCTTGATTCCAGCTTGTGCTTCTTCCAGCCCAGTGTTTCTCATGATGTACTCTACATATATTAAATAAGCAGCGTGACAATATACAACCTTGATGTACTCCTTTTCCTCTGTGGGACGGGTCTGTTGTTCCATGTCCAGTTTTAGCTGTTGCTTCCTGACCTGCATACAGGATTCTCTAGAGGCAGGTCAGGTGGCATGGTATTCCCATCTCCTTCATAATTTTCCACAGTTTATTGTGATACACACAGTCAAAGGCTTTGGCATAGTCAATAAAGCAGAAATCCTAATAAGCCCACCTTTACTTGGTAGGAGGTAGGCCTGGGTAAAGAGGGGTTAGGGCTGGAGTCAGGTTGAGGTAGGGCTTCTTTTCTGCTCAATGGCCATGCTATGTAGGATGGGATTGTGTCAGATGCCAAGCTGCTGGAGCAGAAGACCTGAGGGTTGGATTTGAGTTGCTCTTCCCTTTAAGTAGGGTTTGCTTCCCTTCCCTTCCCAATTCCATGTGTATATTTCTTGTAGCTTTGGTTGTTCAGGACTATTCCCAATCTTCAACTAAGTCTCAGTGAGAATTATTCCACATGTAGATATATAGATGTATTTTTGATGTGTCTGTGGTGGGACAACTGAGTTTTGTGTCCTCATACTTTGCCTTCTTTATCTCCTCTCTGATTTTTGTTTGTTTGTTTTTTCCTTTCACTATTTTGAATATATCATGCCAGTCCCCGCAGCCTGCAAAGTTTCTGCATCAGTAGGTCTTATGGGATTCACTTGTATGTAAACCAGTTGCATTAATTTTATTTCTTCTCAGATTCTCTTTTCTTTTTTTTTTTTTTTTCCATTTTGACTATAATGTTTCTTGGTGTGACTTCTTTGAGTTGATCTTGTTTGGGATTCTCTGTGCTTCCTGGACTTGGCTGTTTTTTTTTCCCCCAGGTTAGGGAATGTTTCAGCTGTTATTTCTTCAAATAAGTTTTCTACACATTTCTTCTTCTGTTCTCCTTTTGGACTCCATAATGCAAATGTTAGTACTCTTGATGTTGTGGCAGCAGTCTCTTAAAGTATCCTTCTTAAAAAATTTATCCTTCTTTCTTTTTTTTTTTTTTTTTTCTATTCTGCTTGGGTTATTACTGCTATTCTGTCTTCCAGTTCACTGATTTGTTCCTTTATACCTTGGAATGTGCTATTGATTCAATCTAGTATATTTAAAAATTACAAGTGTTGTATTCTTTATCTCTGTTGAGTTTTTCTGTTTATTTTCTAGCTCTTTGTTAAATATCTCACCATGTTGATCCTTTCTTTCCTGAGTTGGTTGAGCCTCTTTATGATCATTTCTTTGACGTCTTTACTAGGTAGATTGCTCATTTCCACTCTGCTTTTTTTTCTTTCAGAGTTTTGTCCTGTTCCTTCTTCTGAAATACATTTCTTACTTTTCTCTTTCTTTATTTCTATGTATTTGGTATCAACAACCTCATATATGCAAATGCTGCTGCTGCTGCTGCTGCTGCTAAGTCGCTTCAGTCGTGTCTGACTCTGTGCGACCCCATAGACGGCAGCCCACCAAGCTCCCCTGTCCCTGGGATTCTCCAGGCAAGAATTCTGGAGTGGGTTGCCATTTCCTCCTCCAATGAATGAAAGTGAAAAGTGAAAGTGAAGTCGCTCAGTCATGCCCAACTCTTAGCAACCCCATGGACTGCAGCCTACCAGGCTCCTCCACCCATGGGAGTTTTCAGGCAAGAGTACTGGAGTGGGGTGCCCTTGCCTTCTCCATATATGCAAATGATACCACTCTAATGGCAGTAAGTGAAGAAGAGCTAAATAGCCTCTTGATGAGGGTGAAAGAAGAGAGAGAAAAAGCTGGCTTAAAACTCAACTTTCAAAAATCTAAGATCATGGCAACTGGTCCCATCACTTCATGGCAAATACATGGGAAAAAGTGAAAGCCCTGGCAGGTCTTATTTTCTTGGGCTCCAATATCACTGCAGATGGTGCTTGCAGCCATGAAACTGAAAGATGCTTACTCCTTGAAATAAAAACTATGACCAACCTAGATACCATTTTAAAAAGCAGAGACATTATTTTTTTGACAAAGGGTCCATATGGTTAAAGCTATGGTTTTTCCAGTAGTCATGTGTACAAATCGAGAGCTGGGCCATAAAAAAGGCTGAGCACTGAAGAATTAATGTTTTCAAATTCTGAGGCAGGAGACTCTCAAAAGTCCCTGGGAGAGCAAGGAGATCAAACCAGTCAATCTTGAAGAAAATCAACCCTGACTATTCATTGGAAGGACTGTTGCTGAAGCTGAAACTCCAAAACGTTGGCCACCTGATGCAAAGAGCTGACTCATTGGATGAGACTATGATGTTGGGGAAAATTGAGGGTGGAGGAGAAGGGATAGAGGATGAGATGGTTGGATGGCATCAGCAACTCAATGGACATGAGTTTGAGTAAACTCTGGGAGATAGTAAAGGACAGGAAATCCTGGCATCAGACATGACTCAGCAACTGAAAAACAGAAATTTGATAGGAAGGCTATGTTTCCAGTTCTTGGAGAAATGGTCTTATGTAGGAGATGTACTATCGTGTCCAGCAGCACCCTCTCCCCTGGCCATCAGAGAGATATTCTCTAGGGTTGCCACTATGTGAATTGTATGAAGCTTTCTGTCAACTCTTAGTTACATGGAAGTGAATTCATTTAGGTTTAGGTAAGATTTGTGAAGAGGGGATTAAAGAACATATTCATGAATTTTGAATTTAAAATAACAAGATTTTGATTCATAAGACATTCAGTTCAGTTCAGTTCAGTCACTCAATCATGCCCGACTCTTTGTGACCCCATGAATCGCAGCAAGCCAGGGCTCCCTGTCCATCACCAACTCCCAGAATTCACTCAAACTCATGTTCATCGAGTCGGTGATGCCATCAAGCCATCTGATCCTCTGTCGTCCCCTTCTCCTTCTGCCCCCAATCCCTCCCAGCATCAAAGCTTTTTCCAATGAGAAAACTCTTCAAAAGAGTGGCCAAAGTATTGGAGTTTCAGCTTTAGCATCAATCCTTCCAATGAAAATCCAGGACTGACCTCCTATAGGATAGACTGATTGGATTTTCTTGCAGTCCAAGGTACTCTCAAGAGTCTTCTCCAACACCACAGTTCAAAAGCATCAATTCTTTGGCACTCAGCTTTCTTCATAATCCAACTCTCACATCCACATATGACCACAGGAAAAACCATAGCCTTGACTAGACAGACCTTTGTTGGCAAAATAGTGTCTCTGCTTTTTAATATGCTATCTAGGTTAGTCATAACTTTACTTCCAAGGAGTAAGAGTCTTTTAATTTCATGGCTGCAATCACCATCTGCAGTGATTTTGGAGCCCCCCAAAAATAAAGTCTGACACTGCTTCCACTGTTTTCCCATCTATTTTCCATGAAGTGATGGGCCAAGATACCATGATCTTAGTTTCTGAATGTTGAGATTTAAGCCAACTTTTTCACTCTCCTCTTTCACTTTCATCAACAGGCTCTTTAGCTCCTCTTCACTTTCTGCCATAAGGATGGTGTCATCTGCATATCTGAGGTTATTGATATTTCTCCCTGCAATCTTGATTCCAGCTTGTGCGTCTTCTAGCCCAGCGTTTCTCATGATGTACTCTGCATATAAGTAAAATAAGCAGGGTGACAATATACAGCCTTGATGTACTCCTGTTCTTATTTGGAACAAGTCTGTTGTTCCATGTCCAGTTCTAAGTGTTGCTTCCTGACCTGCATATAGGTTTATCAAGAGGCAGGTCAGGTGATCTGGTATTCCCATCTCTTTCAGAATTTTCCACAGTTTATTGTGATCTACACAGTCAAAGGCTTTGCCATAGTCAGTAAAGCAGAAATAGATGTTTTTCTGGAACTCTCTTGCTTTTTCCATGATCCAAGGGATGTTGGCAATTTGATCTCTGGTTCCTCTGCCTTTTCTAAAACCAGCTTGAACATCAGGAATTTCACAGTTCATGTATTGCTGAAGCCTGGCTTGGAGAATTTTGAGCATTGCTTTACTAGCATGTGAGATGAGTGCAATTGTGTGGTAGTTTGAGCATTCTCTGGCATTGCCTTTCTTTGAGCTTGGAATAAAAACTGACCTTTTCCAGTCCTGTGGCCACTGCTGAGTTTTCCAAATTTGTTGGCATATTGAATGCAGCATTTTCACAGCATCATTTTTCAGGACTTGAGCTCAACTGGAATTCCATCACCTCCACTAGCTTTGTTCATAGTGATACTTTCTAAGGCCCACTTGCCTTCACATTCCAGGATGTCTGGCTCTAGGTGAGTGATCACACCATCATGATTATCTGGGTCATGAAGATCTTTTTTGTACAGTTCTTCTGTGTATTCTTGCCATCTCTTCTTAATATCTTCTGCTTCTGTTTGGTCCATACTATTTCTGTCTTTTATCGAGCCCATCTTTGCATGATTTGTTCACTTGGTGTTTCTAATTTTCTTGAAGAGATCTCTAGTCTTTTCCATTCTGTTGTTTTCCTCTATTTCTTTGCACTGATCGCTGAAGAAGGTTTTCTTATCTCTCCTTGCTATTCTTTAGAACTCTGTTTTAAGTTGCCTATATCTTTCCTTTTCTCCTTTGCTTTTCACTTCTCTTGTTATCACAGCTATTTGTAAGGCCTCTTCAGACAGCCATTTTATTCTTTTGCATTTCTTTTCCATGGGGATGATCTTAATCACTGTCTCCTGTGCATTTTCATGAACCTCCATCCATAGTTCATCAGGCATTCTATCAGATCTAGTCCCTTAAATCTATTTCTCACTTCCACTGTATAATCATAAGGGATTTCAGGTACTAAATGTTTGAACATACAAATAAAATCATATTTGTCTTAAACATCAGATATATTTTCTTTAAAATGATCTAGCAGATCTTTAGAATGGTCTTTAAGAAGACCATTTACAAGACCAATAAAAGACCATTTAAAAGACCATTAAAAAGACTTTCTGTCTTTTTATGAGCCTAATGGTAAAATTGTACTGACTTTTTGAGACTGCCTTTGATGTTAAACAGGTATGATTGACTCTCTTGCTTTCCTGTGGACTGATGTATAACGGAAAGTTTATTTCCTGGGCCTTTTGCACAATCTCTAGAGTAAGACACAATGTTCTTATATGACTTTTCCTTTTTATCCTCAGTTTCCCCAGTGATATTTAGTTCATGAAATAATTTTGCATTTTGATTGAGATAATCCATGCAGGGTGCCCAGTAGATGGTGAGTGAAAGCCACTACCCCTCCTTATTCCTCTCCTTCATTTTCTTTTTCCTCTTCTTCCTTTTCTTTTTGCTCCATGCGTGTGTGCATGCTAAGTCACGTCCACATGTCTGACTCTTTGTGACCCAATGGACTGTAGCCTACCAGGCTCATCTGTCCATTGGATTCTCCAGGCAAGAACACTGAAGTAGGTTGTCTTGCCCTCCTCTAGGGTTCTTCTCAACTCAGGGATCGAACTTGCATCTCTTACTGTCCTACATTGGCAGGTGAGTTCTTTACCAGTAGTGCCACCTGGGAATCCTTACAGCTATTGTATTACTTTCTTGTGTTCTGTATAAAGCTGGTGGATAACCTGTTCAGTGTTGTGTGGAGAAATATTGAGGGCAGAGTTCAGATGTGCAATTGTGGATTTGAGGCAATAGGTAGTCCACATTCTTACTCATCTGATATTGATTAATGACTTGGGTAGTAGTTTCATTTGTAAATGAAGAATTTATGTAATTTATTTTTCCTCCATTCCAAAGAATAAAGAATTTTCCATTGAAAAATTAAGTTGTTATATGAGACATTTCACTTATTGTTTGCAATCTACCCCACAAAAAACTTACAGATGTGTTCTAAGTTCTGATGAATATCATACTATGATAGACAGATAATAAATTACTTATGATTAATAGGCATCTTTACAGAACAGAATGAAGGGATGGAGCCAAAGCAAAAACAATACCCAGTTGTGGATGTAACTGGTGATAGAAGCAAGGTCTGATGCTGTAAAGAGCAATATTGCATAGGAACCTGGATGTTAGGTCCTTGAATCAAGGCAAATTGAAAGTGGTCAAACAGGAGATGGCAAGAGTGAACGTTGACATTCTCGGAATCAGTGAACTAAAATGGACTAGAATATGTGAATTTAACTCAGATGATCATTATATCTACTACTGTGGGCAGGAATCCCTTAGAAGAAATGGAGTAGCCATCATGGTCAACAAAAGAGTCTGAAATGCAGTACTTGGATGCAATCTCAAAAATGGCAGAATGATCTCTGTTCCTTTCCAAGGCAAACCATTCAATATCACGGCAATCCAAGTCTATGCCTTGACCAGTAATGCTGAAGAATCTGAAGTTGAATTGTTCTATGAAGATCTACAAGACCTTTTAGAACTAACACCCGCAAAAGATGTCCTTTCCATTATAGGGGACTGCAAAGCAAAAGTAGGAAGTGAAGAAACACCTGGAATAACAGGCAACTTTGGCCTTGGAATACAGAATAAAGCAAGGCAAAGGCTAACAGAGTTTTGCCAAGAGAAGGCACTGGTCATAGCAAACACCCTCTTCCAACAACATAAGAGAAGACTCTACACATGGACATCGCCAGATGGTCAACACCAAAATCAGATTGACTATATTCTTTGCAGCCAAAGATGGAGAAGCTCTATGTAGTCAACAAAACCAAGACCAGGAGCTGACTGTGGCTCAGATCATGAACTCCTTATTATCAAATTCAGACTTAAATTGAAGAAAGTAGGGAAAACCATTAGACCATTCAGGTATGACCTAAATCAAATCCCTTATGATTATACAGTGGAAGTGAGAAATAGATTTAAGGGCCTAGATCTGATAGATAGAGTGCCTGATGAACTATGGAATGAGGTTCGTGACATTTTACAGGAGACAGGGATCAAGACCATCCCCAAGGAAAAGAAATGCAAAAAAGCAAAATGGCTGTCTGAGGAGGCCTTACAAATAGCTGTGATAAGAAGAGAAGGGGAAAGCAAAGGAGAAAAGGAAAGATATAAGCATCTGAATGCAGAGTTCCAAAGAATAGCAAGAAGAGATAAGAAAGCCTTCCTCAGCGATCAGTGCAAAGAAATGGAGGAATACAACAGAATGGGAAAGACTAGAGATCTCTTCAAGAAAATTAGAGATACCAAGGGAACATTTCAAGCAAAGATGGGCTTGATAAAGGGCAGAAATGGTATGGACCTAACAGAAGCAGAAGATATTAAGAAGAGGTGGCAAGAATACACAGAAAAATTGTACAAAAAGATCTTCATGACTCAGATAATCACAATGGTGTGATCACTCACCTAGAGCCAGACATCGTGGAATGTGAAGTCAAGTGTGCCTTAGAAAGCATCACTATGAACAAAGCTAGTGGAGGTGATGGAATTCCAGTTGAGCTTTTTCAAATCCTGAAAGATGATGCTGTGAAAGTGCTGTGCTCAATATGCCACCACATTTGGAAAACTCAGCAGTGGCCACAGGACTGGAAAAGGTCAGTTTTCATTCCAAGCCCAAAGAAAGGCAATGCCAAAGAATGCTCAAACTACCGCAGAATTGCATTCATCTCACATGCTAGTAAAGTAATGCTCAAAAATCTCAAACCCAGGCTTCAGCAATATGTGATCTGTGAACATCCAGATGTTCAAGTTGGTTTTAGAAAAGGCAGAGGAATCAGAGACGAAATTGGCAACACCCGCTGGATCATGGAAAAAGCAAGAGAGTTCCAGAAAAACATATTTCTGCTTTATTGACTATGCCAAAGCCTTTGACTGTGTGGATGTCAATAAACTGTGGAAAATTCTGAAAGAGATAGGATACCGACCACCTGACCTGCCTCTTGAGAAACCCATATGCAGCTCAGGAAGCAACACTTAGAACTGGACATGGAACAACAAACTTTTCCCAAATAAGAACAGGAGTATGTTCTTATGAGTATGAAATAACCCTGCTTATTTTACTTATATGCAGAGTACACCATGAGAAACTTTGGGCTGGAAGACGCACAAGCTGGAATCAAGATTGCCGGGAGAAATATCAATAACCACATATATGCAGATGACACCATCCTTATGGCAGAAAGTGAAGAGGAGCTAAAGAGCCTGTTGATGAAAGTGAAAGAGGAGAGTGAAAACATTGGTTTAAATCTCAACATTCAGAAAACTAAGATCATGATATCTGGTCCCATCACTTCATGGAAAATAGATAGGGAAACAGTGGAAGCAGTGTCAGACTTTATTTTGGGGGACTCCAAAATCACTGCAGATAGTGATTGCAGCCATGAAATAAAAGACTCTTACTCCTTGGAAGTAAAGTTATGACCAACCTAGATAGCATTTTCAAAAGCAAAGACATTATTTTGCCAACAAAGGTCCGTCTATCAAGGCTATGGTTTTCCCAATGGTTATGTATGGATGTGAGAGGTGGACTGTAAAGAAAGCTGAGCACGGGAGAATTGATGCTTTTGAACTGTTGTGTTGGAGAAGACTCTTGAGAGTCCCTTGGACTGCAAGGAGATCCAACCAGTCCATTTTCAAAGAGATCAGTCCTGTGTGTTCTTTGGAAGGAATGATGCTAAAGCTGGAACTCCAGTACTTTGGCCAACTAATGCGAAGAGTTGACTCATTGCAAAAGACTCTGATGCTGGGAGGGATTCGGGACAGGAGGAGAACGGGACGACAGAGGATGAGATGGCTGGATGGCATCACTGACTTGATGGACGTGAGTTTGAGTGAACTCCGGGATTTGGTGATGGACAGGGAGGCCTGGTGGCATGCAATTCATGGCATCGCAAAGAGTCAGACACGACTGAGTGACTGAACTGAACTGATAGAACAGGGGCACTAATCTAGAATCAAAGGGAGAAATAACTAGCTCATAATTAGGTACCCTATTGCATAGTATCATAAAGGAATTGGCCCTGTTAACTAAGGTGAGAAAATTCTGAAACTCTCAGTGTTTCACTGTAGCATCCTAACTCAGGCCATAGTTCCAGATCCCCAAACTTTCTTCACTTTCTAGTCACCATTTTTTTCTGTGATCCCAGATGTTAAGTGAGTGTTCTGGTAAACCGCTTTCATTCGTGTATTTTATGTTTAGTATATTTCAAAAAATATTTTGCATTTATCATTAGCTCACTATAACTTGGCCACTGATTTCAATACTGTTCGAAATTTGGCACTCTAAGTATATTTTAGTTACATGTTGGTATAAATCTGTATTGATTCATAAGAGTGATATCATACAGAAGGTTGCTTCTCTTTGTTTCTACTGTTCTAGTGAGTACCCATGAATTCTTTCAAAACATATTGAGAACCTATGATATGTCTGGTTCTATGTAGCTACTGAGAAGTAAAAGACTGAACAGATAACTGACCCATCTATAATGATGTATGCAATAAATATTTCCAGTGAGTCCAATCATTTCAAATTTAATTTTTCTAAAGCTAAAATCGGTTAGAAATACTAATTTTCTTTTTGGATATATCCAAATTAATGTATTGCCATCTCTGAGTTTTAAATAGATAAGTCTGATAGTTTGCAGACACCAAGAAGCTAGAATTGTGAATGCAGAAAGAAACTGAAATTACCAAAGAACTTACTCCAATGGAAGGTAATCATGAGTTTAGTTAGCTGTGTAATCATAATCATCCCCAAGATGAAGTTGAAAGTATAAACAGTCTCAAACACATGCACAAAGGCCTCTCTCTTGAGGACATACATATTTACAGGCAGTTTTTGCAGTGGATAGTGCTGAGTTGCCAACTGAGTCTCATTAAGGTTCTATTCCATTTAGACCTATGAAGAAAGGTCTTATGTCTTAAAGCTGAAGTAAAAAAAAATCATTTATTTAAAATATCTGAGAAATAAAAGTTGATTCTTAGAAGATTTTGAAAATGGTAATTGCTGGTGTCTCTCAGCAAGGATAGATTTTTACACAGTGAATAAAATGAATGTTTTATTGTCTCAGACTCTTATGTATGTGCAGGAGCCCGCTGTTTGGATAAGAGAGTCGTTCCTGACTTAAGCTCAAACATGACTAATGAACTTAATGTGCACTGAATTTTGGCAACATACCTGACAGGGGCAGCAGTGGGAATCAGGTCCTTGAAGAAAATAGGATGCTGCCATTTTATTAGACACATTCCAAGAGTAAAACAATAATGTCCTGATGAAAACATATTTCTGGATACTCTTCAACCCATAGACAACAAAGTATTAAGAAAACACAACAAAGTGGCTTTATGTCTATGTTTTCAATGGAAAAATATTTACACAAGTACATTATATATATATATATATATATATATATATATGAAATTTGTATACTTACAGTCAATTTCTAAGCCAAAAACTGTCAATATTTACATGGAAAAATATATATTTTATTATAATTTTTCTGTATTGTACCTCGTATGGATAAATAATTATTTAATAAAGCTTCTCATATTTAGCTATTATAAAAGTACATATTATGTATTTTGTATAAGTGTGCTTTATTTCCTTAGTTTATTTTATCAGAAATGGAATTTCTGAGGCACAGGCAACTTACATTTTAGAATTTTGATATGTATTGTCACATTTGGCTTCCAATTTGTAATATCACTTACATAATAAAAAAGTGTCTGGGTCTCTCTTTCACACTGTTGGGATTATGGGTTCTGAAGGAATTCCACCTTTATTTTTTGCTTGAGTTCTGAATCAACTAGAGTGTAGGCAAGTAAATGGAGATGAAAATACCAGTTTTATATAGAGGTATTCTGAAAGAGATGGGAATACCAGACCACCTGACCTCCCTCTTGAGAAACGTGTATGCAGATCAGGAAGCAACAGTTAGAACTGGACAGGGAACAACAGACTGGTTCCAAATGGGAAAAGGAGTACGTCAAGGCTGTATATTGTCACCCTGTTTATTTAACTTATATGCAGAGTACATCATGAGAAACTCTGGACTGGAAGAAACACAAGCTGGAATCAAGATTGCTGGGAGAAATATCGATAACCTCAGATAGGCAGATGACACTACCCTTATGGAAGAAAGTGAAGAGGAACTAAAAAGCCTCTTGATGAAGGTGAAAGTGGAGAGTGAAAAAGTTGGCTTAAAGCTCAACATTCAGAAAACGAAGATCATGGCATCCATTCCCATCACTTCATGGGAAATAGATGGGGAAACAGTGTCAGACTTTATTTTTCTGGGCTCCAAAATCACTGCAGATGGTGACTGCAGCCATGAAATTAAAAGACTGCTTACTCCTTGGAAGGAAAGTTATGACCAACCTAGGTAGCATATTCAAAAGCAGAGACATTACTTTGCCAACAAAGGTTCATCTAGTCAAGGCTATGGTTTTTCCTGTGGTCATGTATAGATGTGAGAGTTGGACTGTGAAGAAGGCTGAGCTCCGAAGAATTGATGCTTTTGAACTGTGATGTTGGAGAAGACTCTTGAGAGTCCCTTGGACTGCAAGGAGATCCAATCAGTCCATTCTGAAGGAGATCAGCTCTGGGATTTCTTTGGAAGGAATGATACTAAAGCTGAAACTCCAGTACTTTGGCCACCTCATGCGAAGAGTTGACTGATTGGAAAAGACTCTGATGCTGGGAGGGATTGGGGGCAAGAGGAGAAGGGGACAACAGAGGATGAGATGGCTGGATGGCATCACTGACTCGATGGACATGGGCCTGAGTGAACTCTGGGAGTTGGTGATGGACAGGGAGGCCTGGCGTTCTGCTATTCATGGGGTCGCAAAGAGTCGGACATGACTGAGTGACTGATCTGATCTGATTGAAAACATATTTTTTAATATCCTGTAAGAAAATCTTGAGTTATATCTCTAGGTAGGCAGTGCTAGAAATCTACATCTACCCCACCACCTGGGATAGATCCTTTTGCTAAATGACTTCAAAGAGTCTGAAATCTGTCTGTAGTCAGTACATGACAGGAAATGGAATAGGATGGATCTAATATATCATATCCTTGTTCAAAATCCACCCATCATGCCAGGAATAGGTAGGAGGCAAGTCAGCAGTTGGCAGAACTAAAAGACTGAGAAAAATGCCCAAATCTTAGAAATAAAGCCTGACAGTGATTGACTGCCTTTGCAATCCGATTGTAAATAGGTTAGTCCAAAAATTATTTAATATACAGTAAAATATGTAGGTATTTGACTTTACTATATATTCCAGACACTGTGAAGTGGCACATTAATTAATGATACCCTAAAAGTTACAGTTTTATTATATGATGTTAACCAGTCCAATATGTATTAGGTATTTTCAGTTTCTTTCTTTCTTTCTTTCTTTTTTTTTTTTTTTTTGCATTTGCACCTACCTAATATTTATTTAACTTGATATAAAGATGGCTACTTTTCTATGAATACATTTTATCCCCCTCTTATAACTGAATTTTGACTTGAGCATATGGGCATAAAACTAAACAATAACATTTCAACCTTCTCTTTTACAGATGAGTGTGATTTTAAGTTTAAATAGTAGCCAAATGGATGTGAGCAAAGTGTAATGTTTCATTCTATGTTATGTTCGTCAAGGCACTGAACATGCCCTATATAATTTTTCCCAATATTGAGCAGTAGTCTTTTGATCATATATTTATTCCTTGATTTCTCCTCTGGAACAACAGACTTACCATCTTACTTGTCCTACTGTTTAAATAAAAGAAAATATTTTGCATGTGTTTATTAAATAATTGTACAACTCATATATTTTTTAACTTTAGGAAAATTATTTCAAAATAGAATAAACACCCATTTGGAAAGAATATAAAAAGTAGGGACTGTTTATTTCTTCCTAATATTTACCACATTCCTATCCTAATATCTTCTCTTAATCAGATCCGCTTACTCTTAAGCCTTTGGTTAACATCACCTATCATCATATTCCTCAAGTGAGAAAATGAGTTCTTAAAACAGAACAAATTCTATCTTTCCAGCATTATTTTCCCATTGTCACTTCTTCTGAATATTTTCCTGAAATTATGGTAAACATCTTAGAATATAGTCAAAATCAGGGTACTAAATAAATTACCAAGGCTACTCTAAACCTGGAATTTTAAATTTATTAATACTTGCTAATATTTTCCAACACCATGTTTAGATATGTTATCTAATGCAAGTCATCTAAGATCAAGTAAGATCATTACTATGCCGACAAAGGTCTGTATAGTCAAAGCTATTGTTTTTCCAGTAGTCATATATGGATGTGAGAGCTGGACAATAACAAAGTCTGAGCACCAAAGAATGGATGCCTTTGAACTGTGGTGCTGGAGAAGATTCTTAAGAGTCCTTGGACTGCAAGGAGATCAAACCAGTCAATCCTAAAGGAAACCAAACCTGAATATTCATTGGATGAAGTGATACTGAAGTTTAGGTTTCAATACTTTGGCCACCTGACGCAAAGAGCTGACTCATTGGAAAAGACCTTGATGATGCGCAAGATTGAAGGCAGGAGGAGAAGGGGACAACAAAGGATGATGGACATGAGTTTGAGCCAACTCAGGGGAATAGTGAAGGACAGGAAAGCCTGGCATGCTGCAGTCCATGGTGTTGCAAAGAGTTGGACATGACTGAGTGACTGAACAACAGCAAAGATCAAATGACAGTATGGATACTCTAGTAATAAAAGATCATAACTTAAAGATAAGTCAAATTTGGATGTTTAAAACCTCTCACAGAGTATAGGTTCTTACACTATATAGGTACGGAGTTCTTAGATTGTAGTCCTAATGTGCTATTTTGTGAAACAAATTTCTCTAAAGTGTTAGTCACTCAGTCATGTCTGAGTCCTTGAACCCCATAGACTGTAGCCCACCAGGCTCTTCTGCCTATAGGACTATCCAGGCAAGAATACTGGAATAGGTTGCCATGCCCTCTTCCAGGGGATCTTCCAGATCCAGGGATTGAATCCTGGTCTGCTGCATTGCAGGTAGATTCTTTCCCATCTTCATTTCTAGGGAAGTTCAAATTTCTCTAATCCTGAATGCATTAAAAGTATAAAGATGATTACAAATTATTCCTCCCCAATTTATAATTTTTTCAGCATCTGTTATTGGAAGATGTGGTTGATATACAAAAATGTACATGTTTAACATATGCAATTTGATGAGTTTGTACTTATGCTACATCAGTGAAACCATCACCACAGTCAAGGTAGAGGACAATCCATCAAAAATTTATTTTCAAGTAATGGATAGTTAATGTTTGTGTAGAATTTGGATTTTTTTTTTCAAAACCTAAAGTTCAACATTCAGAAAACCAAGATCATGCCATCCGGTCCCAACACTTCATGGCAAATAGATGGGGAAACAGTGGAAACAGTGGCTGACTTTATTTTTTGGGGCTCCAAAATCACTGCAGATGAAGACTGCAGCCATGAAATTAAAAGACACTTACTCCTTGGCAGGAAAGTTATGACCAACCTAGACAGCATATTAAAAAGCAGAGGCATTACTTTGCCAACAAAGGTCAGTCTAGGCAAGACTATGGTTTTTCCAGTAGTCTTGTATAGTTGTGAGAGTTGGACTGTAAAGAAAGCTGAGTGCCAAAGAATTGGTGCTTTTGAACTGTGCTGTTGAAGAACACTCTTGAGAGTTCCTTGGACTGCAACGAGATCCAACCAATCCATCCTAAAGGAGATCAGACAGGGGTGTTCATTGGAAAGACTAATGTTGAAGCTGAAACTCCAACTCTTTGGCCACCTGATGGGAAGAGCTGACTCATTTGAAAGGACCTTGATACTGGGAAAGACTGAGGTCAGGAGAAGGGGACGCTAGAGGATGAGATGGTTGGATGGCATCACTGACTCAATGGACATGAGTTTGGGTAAACTCCAGCAGTAGGTGATGGACAGGGAGGCCTGGAATGCTGCAGTCCATGGGGTCACAAAGAGTCGGACAGGACTGAGTGACTAAACTGAACTGAAAGCCTGATGCAATATCTTCTATATTGGATTCCTTCAAGAGTTTAAAAAATATGAGTCTAACTTGCCTACTTTTAAAGATTCTGAAGTAATAATAAACTATGGAATTTGTTGTAGCACTCTATTTATTCTTCATTCAAGCTAAAGAAAATTTACTAGAAACCCTCAATCTTTTTAACAGTTATGCCAGAAAATATGAATTTTTCAGAAATTGTTGTTCTTAAAATATCTATATATTTAAACCCTGTAAGCTGTTTTCATTATTGCAGACACTGTATTTAACCTCCCAATTCACTCCTTATATTAATATCTATTTTTTGTTACTTATGGCATCTTCAAGAATATACCTCATTATGTTTCTTAGCTATAAAGAACATTTTATCATTTTTTATTTTAGGTTTGATATATTGGTAATGAATTCACTTTGATTTTTTTCTGGAAAGTTCAGGATGGGGAACACTTATACACCCATGCTGGATGCATGTTGATGTATGGCAAAAATAATACAATATTGTAAAGTAAAACAAAAAAATAATAAAATAAAAAAAGAAAATAAAGAGAAAAATTTTAAAAAATTAAAAAAGGATAATGTTTCACTTTTTAAAAGTTTGATATATAACACAATACAATGAGGGCATGTCACCAGGTCTTCCTGTTTCCCATAACTGATAAGGATCTCTTGCATACAGTTTTATATATATATATATATGTTTACATATGTTCCTCTTGATAATATACCTAAGATTTTAATTGCTGTGTATTTTACAAAGTGCATGTACCAATTACATTCCTGTGGAGAGTGTATAAGAATTCCAGATTTTCACCATCTCATTTGGACTCTTTGTGGGTGCCTATATGTGTGTTTGCTGCTAAGTCACTTCAGTTGTGTCCGACTCTGTGCAACCCCATAGACGGCAGCCCACCAGGCTCCGCCATCCCTGAGATTCTCCAGGCAAGAATAGTAGAGTGGGTTGCCATTTTCTTCTCCAATGAAGTCACTCAGTCATGTCTGACTCTTAGCGACCCCATGGACAGCAGCCTACCAGGCTCCTCCATCCATGGAATTTTCCAGGCAAGAGTACTGGAGTGAGGTGCCATTGCCTTCTCCGTGTGTGTTTGCAGTTATATGTTATTTTCATATACTTACTTCCCAAATATATATTTATTTGTCCAGACCATGGATGAGGCATGCAGGATCTTAGTTCCCTGACCAGGGATTGAACCCTGGGCCCTCAGCAATGAAATCACAGAGTCTTAACCAGTGGATCACCAGGGAAGTCCCAAAATATTTATTTATGTGAGGTACATGTTGAAGATATTTTGCTCATTTTCCTTGCCTTTCAAATCAATTTTATTTGGATATAAATTATATACAATGAAATGCATCCATTTTAACTGTAAAATTTGAGAAATTTTGAAAAATATAGCCATCCAAGTAATTACCACACCACAAGATATATAATGTCTCCCAAATCCCCAAAGCATTTCCTCATTTGCTTCCAGACAGTATATAGCTCACTTTGACAGAATGTGGTCCACTGGAGAAGGGAATGGCAAACCAATTCAGTATTCTTGCCTTGAGAACCCCATGAACAGTATGAAAGGGCAAAATGATAGAATACTGAAAGAGAAACTCCCCAGGTCAGTAGGTGCCCAATATGCTACTGGAGATCAGTGGAGAAATAACTCCAGAAAGAATGAAGGGATGGAGCCAAAGCAAAAAGAATACCCAGCTGTGGATGTGACTGGTGATAGAAGCAAGGTCCAATGCTGTAAAGAGCAATATTGCATAGGAACCTGGAATGTCAGGTCCACAAATCAAGGCAAATTGGAAGTGGTCAAACATGAGATGGCGAGAGTGAATGTCGACATTCTAGGAATCAGCAAACTGAAATGGACTGGAATGGGTGAATTTAACTCAGATGACCATTATATCTACTACTGCAGGCAGGAACCCCTCAGAAGAAATGGAGCGGCCATCATGGTCAACAAAAGAGTCCGAAATGCAGTACTTGGATGCAATCTCAAAAACGACAGAATGATCTCTGTTCGTTTCCAAGGCAAACCATTCAATATCACAGTAATCCAAGTCTATGCCCTAACCAGTAATGCTGAATAAGCTGAAGTTGAACGGTTCTATGAAGACCTACAAGACCTTTTAGAACTAACACCCAAAAAAGATGCCCTTTTCATTATAGGGGACTGGAATGCAAAAGTAGGAAGTCAAGAAACACCTGGAGTAACAGGAAAATTTGGTCTTGGAATACGGAATGAAGCAGGGCAAAGACTAATAGAGTTTTGCCAAGAAAATGCACTGGTCATAACAAACACCCTCTTCCAACAACACAAGAGAAGACTCTATACATGGACATCACCAGATGGTCAACACTGAAATCAGATTGATTATATTCTTTGCAGCCAAAGATGGAGAAGCTCTATACAGTCAGCAAAAACAAGACCAGGACCTGACTGTGGCTCAGACCATGAACTCCTTATTGCCAAAATCAGACTTAAATTGAAGAAAGTAGGGAAAACCACTAGACCATTCAGGTATGACCTATATCAAATCCCTTATGATTATACAGTGGAAGTGAGAAATAGATGTAAGGTCCTGGATCTGATAGATAGAGTGCCTGATGAACTATGGAATGAGGTTTGTGACATTGTACAGGAGACAGGGATCAAGACCATTCCCATAGAAAAGAAGTGCAAAAAAGCAAAATGGCTGTCTGGGGAGGCCTTACAAATAGCTGTGAAAAGAAGAGAAGTGAAAAGCAAAGGAGAAAAGGAAATATATAAGCATCTGAATGCAGAGTTCCAAAGAATAGCAAGAAGAGATAAGAAAGCCGTCTTCAGAGATCAATGCAAAGATAAAGAGGAAAATAACAGAATGGGAAAGACTAGGGATCTCTTCAAGAAAATCAGAGATACCAAAGGAACATTTCATGCAAAGATGAGCTTGATAAAGGACAGAAATGGTATGGATTTAACAGAAGCAGAAGATATTAAGAAGAGATGGCAAGAATACACAGAAGAACTGTACAAAAAAGATCTTCACAACCCAGATAGTCACGATGGTGTGATCTCTGACCTAGAGTCAGACATCCTGGAATGTGAAGTCAAGAGGGCCTTAGAAAGCATCACTACGAACAAAGCTAGTGGAGGTGATGAAATTCCAGTTGAACTATTCCAAATCCTGAAAGATGATGCTGTGAAAGTGCTGTGCTAAATATGCGAGCACATTTGGAAAACTCAGCAGTGGCCACAGGACTGGAAAATGTCAGTTTTCATTCCAATCCCAAAGAAAGGCAATGACAAAGAAAGCTCAAACTACCGCACAATTGCACTCATCTCACATGCTAGTAAAGTAATGCTCAAAATTCTCCAAGTCAGGCTTCAGCAATATGTGAACCTTGAACTTCCTGATGTTCAAGCTGGTTTTAGAAAAGGCAGAGGAATCGGAGATCAAATTGCCAACATCCGCTGGATCATAGAAAAAGCAAGAGAGTTCCAGAAAAACATCTATTTCTGCTTTATTGACTATGCCAAAGCCTTTGACTGTGTGGATCACAATAAACTGTGGAAAATTCTGAAAGAGATGGGGATACCAGACCACCTGATCTGCCTCTTGAGAATTTTGTATGCAGGTCAGGAGGCAACAGTTAGAACTGGACATGGAACAACAGACTGGTTCCAAATAGGAAAAGGAGTTCGTCAAGGCTGTATATTGTCACCCTGTTTATTTAACTTATATGCAGAGTACATCATGAGAAGCGCTGGACTGGAGGAAACACAAGCTGGAATCAAGATTGCGGGGAGAAATATCAATAACCTCAGATATGCAGATAACACCACCCTTATGGTAGAAAGTGAAGAGGAACCCAAAAGCCTCTTGATGAAAGTGAAAGTGGAGAGTGAAGAAGTTGACTTAAAGCTCAACATTCAGAAAACCAAGATCATGGCATCTGGTCCCACCACTTCATGGGAAATAGATGGGGAAACAGTGGAAACAGTGTCAAACTTTATTTTTCTGGGCTCCAAAATCACTGCAGATGGTAACTGCAGCCATGAAATTAAAAGACACTTACTCCTTGGACTGAAAGTTATGACCTCCCTGAAAGTGAAATTGAAATCACCAGTCGTGTCCGACTCTTTGCGATCCCATGGACTGTAGCCTACGAGGCTCCTCCTTCCATGGGATTCTCAAGGCAAGAATACTGGAGAGGGTTGCATTTCCTTCTCCAGGAGATCTTTCCAACCCAAGGAATGAACTCGGGCATCTTGCATTGCAGGCAGATGCTTTACCCTCTCAGCCACCAGGGAAGCCCATGATCAACCTAGACAGCATATTAAAAAGCAGAGACATTGCTTTGCTAACAAAGGCCCATCTAGTCATGACTGTGGTTTTTCCAGTGGTCATGTATGGATGTGAGAGTTGGAATGTAAAGAAAGGTAAGTGCTGAAGAATCAATGCTTTTGAACCGTGTTGTTGGAGAAGACTCTTGAGAGTCCCTTGGATTGCAAGGAGATCCAACCAGTCCATCTTAAAGGAGATCAGCCCTGGGTATTCATTGGGATAACTGATGTTGTAGCAGAAACTCCAATTCTTTGGCCACATGACGTGAAGAGCTGACTAATTTGAAATTAGCTGATGCTGGGAAGACTGAAGGCAGGAGTAGAAGGGTACAACAGAGGATGAGATGGTTGGATGGCATCATCGACTCAATGGACATGATTTTGGGTAAACTCTGGGAGTTGGTGATTGACAGGGAGGCCTGCTGTGCTGCGGTCCATTTGGTCACAAACAGCCCTTCATGGCTAGGCAAATAAACTGAACTGAAACTGAATCATGGTTAGGAGGATTCTTGCCTTTTGGAAAATTGGATTAGGCATCGATTTTATTTTGCAATAAATTCAGATTTAAAGACTGAGAAGATAGTTCCAAAGCTCGCTTATATTTTAATATTTTGCTCCACTTCCTATAAATGCAACTTCTTATGTATAAGCATAGAACATTATTAAAACTAAATAATTGGGTTGTGCATGTGTGCTAAGTCACTTCAGTTCTGTTCTCCTCTTTGTGACCTCATGATCTGTAGCCTGCCAGGCTCCTCTGTCCATGGGATTCTCCAGGCTAGAATAGTGGAATGGATTGCATGCTCTCCTCCAGGGGATCTTCCCAATCCAGGGATCTAACCCATGTCTCTAACATTTCCTGCATTGCCAGGTGGTTCTTTTCCAAGAGCCAAGTGGATAGCCCCATACTTTTATTACAATAATAATTAAATTACATACTTTATTTGTATACATCAATTTTTCTATCAATATATTTTACCTGTTGAGGATCAAATCTTAAATCCTTCACTGAATTAGAGATTATGTTCCTTTGCTTTCCCCAATTTGTGAAAAAATTCTGTCTTTCATTGTTTTCGTGACCTTAATATATTTGAAGAGTACTGAGCAGGTGTTTTTTAGAATTCCTCCCAATTTTTCTGGTGTTTTCTCACAATTGTTTTGAGGTTGTATAGTTTCTGTGGATCACCTTTTGCCATAAAGAAGGCTGAGCACTGAAGGATTGATGCTTTTGAACTGTGGTGTTGCAGAAGACTCTTGAGAGTCCCTTGGACTGCAAGGAAATCAAACCAGTCAATCCTAAAGGAAATCAATCCTGAATATTCATTGGAAGGACTGGTGATGAAGCCGAAGCTCCAATACTTTGGCCACCTGATGTTTAGGGTTGAATCACTGAAAAAGACCCTGATGCCTGGGAAAAAATTTAGGGCAGGAGAAGTGGGCAAAAGAGGATGAGATGGTTGGATGGCATCACTGACTCAATGGACATGAGTTTGAGCGAGCTCCAGGAGATGGTGAAGGACAGTGAAGTCTAGCATCCTGCAATCCATGGGATCACAATGAGTTGTACAAACTGGGCAGATGAACAACAACAACAGTAACAAGCTTCTGTGGAAAATACCACAGAGCCAGTATGTCCTTTTCAGTACTTCAGGGAGAATGTTATCTAGATGTCTTAACACTGATGTTAACTTTGGTAAATGCAGTTAATTGCTATCTTTTAGGCCTTTGCATCATAAAGATTTCCCTCTGAAATTGCTTTGGGAGAAATACACAGATTGTAAGTTGTAGCAGAGGGTATCATTCTATGAACTTATGATTAGATCTCAGTGTTTTAGTGAGCCTCAGAGAAGGCGATGGCACGCCACTGCAGTACTCTTGCCTGGAAAATCCCATGGACGGAGGAGCCTGGTGGGCTGCAGTCCGTGGGGTCGCTAGGAGTCGAACATGACTGAGCCACTTCCCTTTCCCTTTTCACTTTCATGCATTGGAGAAGGAAATGGCAACCCACTCCAGTGTTCTTGCCTGGAGAATCCCAAGGACGGCGGAGCCTGGTGGGCTGCCCTCTATGCGGTCGCACAGAGTCGGACACGACTGAAGCGACTTAGCAGCAGAGACTTCATAAATGTTTTTGGTAAAGTCTTTTCCCTTGGAATATAGGTCATTGTAGGAAGAATAGTTGGAGATTATTTCAGAATGGTTCCTTTTCCTGTTTCTTGCCTAAATGAGGAGGAGTTCTTTCTTAGCTTCTCAGCTTGAACACCTGGTGGGATTAGTGGAGGCAAAACCCACTGAAGAGTGGGGACCCCCTTTTCAAGATAATCCTTAGATAATTCTCCGGAGAAGGCAATGGCACCCCACTCCAGTACTCTTGCCTTCTCTGGAGAATTATCTAAGGATTATCTTGAAAAGGGGGTCATTCTCAGCCTAGTAAGTGCTCAGTATCCAGTAATTTGTCAAAGTTTTGGTATGTTATAATTCCATGTTATTGTGTTTAAACTACACTTTAATAATTTTTTTATATTTTTTTGACCTGTGGATTGCATAGTAATATATTATTTAGCTTGCAAATAGTGGATTTTTCAGATATCTTGCCATATTAATTTCTAAATTAATTACACAGTCTTCAGTAAACATACAATATATGACTTAAATCTTAAATTTCTTGAGACTTATTTGTCACCCACAATAGTTATGACAATGCTTTATGTTATTTTGGGAAGAATAAGTATTCTTTGATGTTGAGTGGAATGTTCTAAAAATGTCAATTTGGTCAATTTGATTGATAAGGTTGTTCAAATATTTTATATATATCCAATTAACAAAAAAAAACTTTTTCTATCAATTATTGAGTGAACTGAAACTTCTGACTGTAATTGCACATTTGAATGCTGGTGTCAGATCCAAATCTATCTTGAGTTGGTTGAGTTGGCAACCAAAAATTGATTATGTAGTTTGGTAAAAGTCAGTGAAATCATTCTGTGAAAATCAATTGGGTATATAGAACTGAAAATGAAGTTTATTTCATGTTTTATTATTTGTAAATTAGATTAGTAAAATTTATATTATAACTGTATTTTTTTTTTTTTTCTGATAACTGCTTGTTAAACATCAGCACACTGTTTCTCTGAACACATGCATCGAAGGGTCTGGACTTTACTGAGCACTAGATTCCATTAGTCATATCTATGTCAACAAATGCAAAGCAGCATTTACATTTACATAGAATCTCTCAAGCAACAACTAAAAAAAATAAAAAGTTCAGAAAGCAAAGAGACAAGCAAAAATGTAATTCTGAAATAACTGGAAAATTCACACCTATGATGCAAACGTGATGGACAGGGAGGCCTGGCGTGCTGCCGACCACGTGGTTTCAAAGAGTTTGACACATTTTAGCGACTGAACAACAACAAAATGATGCCTAACAGCCCGGTATACATCCCATTTCTACCTGAAGCTATTGTCAAATTGAGTAAAACACTTTTTACAAGCAGATGTAGTAAATGTTTTGGTTGAGACAAGAAAATGTACAGGTCATATGGATGTTTTAAACATTTATACTCTCAGAAATTGTTAAATTTTTTTGCATATTTTTCATTAGGTGCAACCCTGTTTCTATAAACACTTCTTAGAAGAGCTCATTTTTAAATGGTGAGAAAATAAACTCAAGCATTGAGTTTCTAATGAATATTAAGGAAAAGTGCTCTGATGGAAATTATTACATTTGCTTATACATTCCTTGTACAAGAAGATAGAAAATAAATGGGAGGATGAATACTAAATGAAGTTTTTTTCTTACTAGTGTAAAGGAATAATAAAAGCTTATGGAGAAGATTTATTATGTCAAGGTTTCAATAGTGCAAATGTACTTAAATCCACAAACTCCAAAGTTCACAAAATTCTGAAATAATTTATACACACACACACACATATACATGTATATATATAAATACATAAGAATGTAATTATAAAACACTGAAAAACATTTCAAGATATCATTAATATATCGGAATTTTTAACCATTTATCATTTATTTATTATTATTATTATTATTATTTTTACTTTACAATATTGTATTGGTTTTGCCATACATCAACATGAATCTGGGTGAAACATATGTTTAAATTGTCTAAAAAGTCAAAGAGATGCTATCAGATTTTAGGCAGAAAAAGGCATGTCAGGATATTTCCATTGGAGTATTTGATGAGCTCCAGACTAACCATTAGCAAATTAAAAGAAAATAATGGGCTATGGATCAATCACCCGTGTTGTTAGTTAAAGATGATTCATTTTGAGGTATTGGAGTCTTACAGAAATATCAACTCCATATTTGTAGTAACTTTGAAATTTAGTCCAAAAAGCATATTAAATACTAAAGTATGGACTTCACAATGAAGTTATAATGTCTGTGTCCCAAATAGAATAGATCAGCATACATAATGTAAAAAACATAGGAGATACAAAGATAAATAGAAACACACTAGATGGAGGAGACTTTATCCTCACAGAAACGTTGTTTTAATACTCTGTGCTGCTGTAATGGGAGAAATCATTTTTTAGAATTGCTTGATGATAACTTGTATTTAGCTCTTGATTGATGCCCAAAGGGAAAGCTCTTCAGTGATTGTAAAGTCTAAATTTTGGAATTTTTATTCACTGTCATTCCAGTTTATGTGACATCAGATCACTCGTGCACAGAAAATTTTCAGGGCATGTAAATATAAAGAAGATTGTGAATCAATTGAGATCAAAATGGAATAGATGGAGACTAAAACCTGAAGGAGACAAAAGTTGAATATAGTAGTGGATGCAGAAATATAAGAATATAAATAATTGTGTTATAAGATTCCATTTAAAGTTCAGGTCATGCATTTCTTTACAATTAAAATTTACTTGAGAAGCATTTCTTGACCAAGTTCTTAAAGGACTGCTTTACCTGCTGGTTCCTTAAGGAGTAAATGAAAGGATTTAGCATTGGGGCAACAGAGGTATTAAGTACTGCTATACCCTTGGTTAAAGCCACTCCTTCTTTGGCTGAAGTTTTGACATACATGAAAATGCAACTTCCATAAGAAATGGAGACAACAATCAAGTGTGAGGAACAAGTGGAAAATGCCTTTTTCCTTTGCTCAGCAGAGGGGATCCTCAAAATTGTTTTAAGGATGAATACATAGGAAAGAATCACTAATGTTAGGGTTACCATGAGTGTGAATACTGCCAGGAAAAATGCCATGAGCTCTAGGAAGGCTGTGTCTGTGCAGGAGATCAGCAGCATGGGGGAAGAGTCACAGGTGAAGTGATCAATGATGTTGGAATCACAGAAATCCAATTGAAGTCCCATGATCACAGGTGGGAAGATAATGAGAAACCCAGCCAGCCAAGAACTAATGACAAGCTGGTTGCAGATTCTGCTATTCATTATTGTTGTGTAATGCAGTGGCTTACAGATAGCCACATAACGATCATAGGACATGACAGTCAAAAGGAAAAATTCTGTTGAACCAAGGAGTATGAAGAAAAACACTTGAGTCACGCAAGAATTATAGGAAATGGTCATATCCCTTGTTACAATGCTTACCAGAAATCTAGGAATACAAACTGTTGTGAATGAGATTTCTAGGAAGGAGAAATTCCTAAGGAAGAAATACATGGGTGTTTTGAGGTGTGAGTCTACCAGAGTAAGGGTGATAATTGTCATGTTTCCACTTATACTCAGTATGTATGTGCAAAATAGAAATAGAAAAATCAAAGCATTTAGCTCTGGATCATCTGTTAATCCCAGAAGAATGAACTCTTTCACAGAGGTGAGATTTTTCATTTCTTATTACTGACTTATTCCAAGTCTATAAATGCAAAAAGAAGCAAGATTTAGTGAGTACAGTTTTACAGATTTTACCTTTTTAAAAAAATCACTTCTGGTTTAAGAAATGTGTGCATGTGTGTGTGCTTTGTCATTCAGTCATGTCCCACTCTTTGTGACCCCATGGACTACTATAGACCACCAGGCCCCTCTGTCCATGGAGATTCTCCTGACAAGAATACTGGAGTCGGTTGCCATGCCCTCCTCCAGGGGATCTTCCCAACCCAGGGATTGCACCCAGGTCTCCTACATTGCAAGTGGATTCTTTACTCTCTGAACCCCAGGGAAGTCCAAGAATATGGAGTGGGTAGCCTATCCCTTCTCCTGGGGAACTTCCTGACCCAGAAAGTGAACTGGAGTCTCCTGCATTGCAGGTGGATCCTTACCAGCTGAGCTACCAGGGAAGCCCATATATATGTATATAAATAATGGAGAAGTAAATTAGACACCGAATTTTACTGAATTTTGAAAATATATCTAAGCCGTGAGAAGAAAACTTACATCTTCTAGATCACCAGCCTTTTCATATTGAGTGAGTCACTTGATAGGACTAATAATCATATTTGTATAAGAAAAATATACCTATCACATGTGTTTCAGTTTCTTTTCAGAGTTTGATCATATGTATAAAAATTTAGGTAGAACATTATAAAATATTCTAATCCTCAATCACCATTTTTCTGAAAATAAAATATTTTGAAATTTGTCTTTTTAGAGAGTTATTTTCCACATGATTAAATCTTTAATGTCATTCTTACCTACATAGAAAAATTAATAACTTAACAAAAGGATCAGAGACATAAAAATTAATATGCATATACTCCTAGATAAGTTGAGAAGTTAAAGTTTTTCTTTTGAGTTAAATAAAAATCTATTACTTTTTAGAAGGGATTCTTACAAGCAAAGTTAATTGATCTAAGTACAAATTCATTAGAAAATAAGAAAAATAAATGAGGTGCAATAAGAAAAATATACTTACAATGATATGATCCCATGTGGAAGCAATTTGACTGTTCAAACCCAAGTAATCTGTTGCTTTAATTTGAGTGTCAGTGTGGAATCTTTACTTATGGAGTATTTCAAAGACTTTCCAACTTGTTTCTGCCTTTGATTTTTCTATGCAAACATACTTATATAGCGTGTAGGTGGAATTTAGCAATATGATTCTGGCTGTGTAGTGTGAGATGGACATATTGAAGGATAAATCCAGTAGAAAATTTATTACTGAAATTGACAAGGTCCTAACAGAAAAGTGACTTAATCCCAGTTGCTGGTAGGTGTTACAGCCAGAAGACAAGCAAAGAGTTCAAGAGGTCCCTCAGGAAAGGGTTGGTGACACAGTGGCAGAGGCTCCGTGGCACTCCCACGTAGTCAATTTATTTTGAGTCTGAAAGGCTGAGACTCAGATAGTATTGCAAGATTTTTTATTGAGTAACAGTGTCTCTGATACTAGCTTGTTATTTAGGAAGACAGTTAGAAGTGCTGGAGATGGGAGAGGGTAGCAACCCAATGAAACTTTGTCCTAAGTGTTTAAATGGTTGTGCAGTAGAACCAACCAGAGACCAAGCTTTCCTGAAATGTGGGTCAGACTCAAAGAACTAAATGATAACAGAAAAAGGGAAAGGAAAAGAAGCAAGTTTGATTAGTGCAGTAGTTACTTTCATAAAACAGGCAAATAAAGGTGATAAAGTTATGTACTTTTCTGGTTAATAAAGTGAAGCTCATAGTTCCTAAGGAGAGAGCTCAAACTTTCTGAGTGAGAATCCAAAAATAGAAGCTCTGGAAAAGAGATGTAATGCATGGTGTATCAGTAGAAACTTGTGAGAAAAAAATGCCCTTGGAACTATTCCACATTTCACCATCTAAGGCCAGGCATTTAGTACCTCATTTCCCAAAATTTTCATAAAAGTAGCAGTGGCCTAACCTTAGATGCCAGGAAAATCTAGCAATATAATATCTTACTTGGCTCTCAGTAACCTTGGTGAAGAGTTGACTCATTGGAAAAGACTCTGATGATGGGAGGGATTGGGGGCAGCAAGAGAAGAGGACGACAGACGATGAGATGGCTGGATGGCATCACTGACTCGATGGACGCGAGTCTGAGTGAATTCCAGGAGTTGGTGATGGACAGGTAGGCCTGGCGTGCTGCAATTCATGGGGTAGCAAAAAGTCGGACACGACTGAGCGACTGAACTGAACTGAACCTTGGTGAAAGAAGGATGGTTTATAATTTTTGTTTTCACTTGTTTACCTTCCAGGGGTGAAGACTAGAATGTCTAACTACTGTTTCCAAAACAAACAGACTCGTTTTTACCTGTTTTGTTTTTTTTAACTCCTCAAAATAGCCACAGGGTATTGTTGCAGTGAAACAGAATTCAAAACCCTCTGGAGAGAGATGGTGCTTATTAGTTCAACCTAAATTTAGTTGAATAATTTTAATTAGGTGTCTTTGGGAAGTAATTTTTAAAAAACATTAAATGTCAGAGGACAACTGCAAAAAGAAACAGCTAGGAAGTAGCAATCTTTGAAATTTTGGATTTTGTATTGTCAGTGTTGTTTTATTTTTGCTTGGTATAAATGTCTGCTGAGGTATTATATTTCAATTAATGTAAACTTGTGAAGAAGCAGCAAATAGCAAGAGGAAAGGGCAACCAGGAGACTCAATGCACTGTTCAAATGTTTTGTATAAAGTTATTCTAGATTCCTTTACATGGGTAATTAATGTATTGGTCTCATATGTTAATTTTTTCAATTTTTTCTTAGATCAGTGTGAGTTCATGGATATTTATTTTATACCTTGAATTATAACCATTGCTAATTTATCTTGTTGCTAGATTTTTTCTCAGCTTTGGCCAGTGGGAGCCCTTTCAATGGGCTGCTGCTTTTTTGACCTACTGCTATTAAGGTGCTTAAAAAAAAAAAAAAAGTCCTTCTTTATTTTCTGGAATTATAAGATGCTTCAGGATCATCATGTATATTCCTTACAACAGCCCCCAGTTATTTATTCAATGATGCCTGGATTCTTTAGGATTAAAGTGTTAGTTAATCAGTCCTGTCTGGCTCTCTGTGACCCTATGACTGTAGCTCACCAGGTTCCTCTGTCCATGGAATTCTCCAGGCAAGAATACTGGAGTGAGTTGCCATAGGAACCAGGATCTCAGCCCTGGGTGTGTTCATTGCTGTCATGTGCCATTGATTTCAGGTCCTCTAACAGGACAGAACCAGGAAAAACATATGAGACTGTGAACCTGTGTATCAATATGTATGTATAATCTTTATGCTACCTTCTGGATTTATACTAAACCAAAAATGAATCTATACTGTTATCTTCATTACCAGATACATTATACTAACTTCAGGTCTTCTTCTCTGTAAGCTCCCACTGCAAAAGTAAGATTCCTGGCATCCACTATCCATTTACTTAAATCTTCAATACTTGTCTACTTATATAACATTATCAAAATTACTGACCTATACAGTGATGGGTAAATCCTTTATTAACTAGATTGTAGAACTTATGTACCTTTTCTTTGTTTTTATTTTATTTATTTATTTATTTATTTATTTTTAGTCTTACAAATTTCAATCATTTTGAAGCTACTTAGGTCAGCAACTTTCAACCCTACTCCCTTCAGTGTGATTATTGCAAACATTTAAGATACAGTTGTTTTGGGAGTCATATTATGCATTCCAGTCAGTGATCCCCCAACATCTTAAGTGATTTTTTTAAACATTTGTGAAAATTAAGGTTTACTACCCCCTCCCCTTTCTAAAAAACCTTTTTGGTTACACTGAGTCTTCATTTCTGCAGGAGGGCTTTCTCTAGTTGTGATGAGAGAGAATTACTCTCTTAGTTGTGTGCACAGGCTCCTCATTGCAGTAGCCTCTTTTGTGAAGGACAGGCTCTAGGGCGTGGGCTCAGTAGTTGTGATGCATGAGCTTAGTTGCTTCACGGCATGTGGATCCTTTTAGACCAGCATCAAATAGGTGTTCTCTACATTGGCAGTTGGATTGTTAAACACTGGACCACCAGGGAAGCCCAAGGTTTACTCTTTGGAATGTAATTTTCTATGAATTTTGACAAATGCATAGGACCACAAATTCATCATTACAATATTAAACAAAATAGTTTCTTTGCCTTAAAGTCCCCATTCATGTCACCTATGTAATCCTCTATTTCTCAACAATCCCTGACAGCCATTGATCTTTTAACATCATGTATTGTTTTGGTTTTTCTAGAATATCATATAACTGAAATCATACAGTATGTTGCCTTTTCAAACTGGTTTCATTCAATTAGAAATGTTGATTTATGGTTCATCCATGTCTTTTCACAGTTTGATAGCTATTACTTTCTTTCATTGAATATACAGATGAACCACTTTTTTTTTTTTCATCCATTTTCCTATGTAGGAGCATCTTGAATACTTCTAGTTTTTGGTGATTATAAATAAAGCTTCTAAGAACTATTTGAATTCAGTTTTTGTGTAGACTTCAGTTTTCAAATCAACTGGGTAAGTATCTGGAACTGCAAATGTGGGATTATGTGGAAGATCATACTTAGATTCTTTTATTCTTTTTGACACTTGGGTTTTAGGATATCAGTTCCCCCTGGGGACTGAACCTAGGCCATGGCAGTGAAAGCCCAAAATCTTAACCACTGGGCCACCAGGTAACTTAGAAACGCCCCATATCTTTATTTATTTTTTTTTTAGTTTTAATTGGAAATAATTGCTTTACAATATTGTGTTGGTTTTTTTAAGAAACTGAGAAATGTCTCCTAAAGTGACTATATCATTTTGTGTTAGCATTCACAGTGAATGAAAATATCAGACTTCCTGTTACCTGCATTATCTCTAGCAATTGGTGTTGTTAATGTTTAACAGTTGAGTCATAATATGTGCATAAATATAGCTCATTATTGATATAGTTTGCAATTATCTAAGGACAGTGATGCCTAACATCTTTTCATTCTAATCCCTTAGATTCAAGGACTTAGATCTGATAGAGTGCCTGAAGAACTTGGACAGAGATTCCTAATATAGTGTAGAAGTCAGTGACCAAAACCATCTCAAAGGAAAAAAATGCAGAAGGAGAGTGGTTGTGTGAGGAGGCTTTGCAAATAGCTGAGAAAAAAAGAAAAATAAAAAGCAAGGGAGAAAAGAAAAGATATACCCAGCTGAATGCAGAGTTCCAGAGAAAAGCAAAGAAAGAAAAGAAGACCTCCGTAAATGAACAATGAAGAGAAGTAGAGGAAAATACAAGAATGAGGATGAATAGAGATCTCTTCAAGAAAATTCGAGAAATCAAGGGAATATTTCAAGCAAGGATGGACATGATAAAGGACTGAAATGTTAAGGACCTTACCAAAGCAGGAGAGATTAAGAAGAGGTGGCAAAAATACATGGAAGAAATACACAAAAAATGCCTTAATGATGTCTTAAAATAACCATGAAAGTGTGGTCACTCACCTAGAGCCAGACATCCTGGAGTGTGAAGTCAAGTGGGCCTTAGGAATTATTAGTATGAACTAATCTAGTAGAAGTGATGGAATTGCTGTTGAGCTATTACAAATCTTAAAATGATGGCACTGTTAAAGGGCTACACTCAATATGTCAGAAAATTTGGAAAACTCAGTAGTGGCCATAGGACTGGAAAAGGTCCTTTTTCATTCCAGTTCCAAAGAAGAGCAATGCCAAAGAACGCCAAGCTTCCATATAATTTCACTCATTACACATGCTAGCAAAGTTTTGCTCAAAATCCTTCAAGCTAGACTTCAGCAGTATGAAAAATGAGAACTTTCATATGTGCAAGCTGAATTTAGAAAAGATAGAGAAAGCAGATCAAATTGCCAATATCTGTTGGATGTTAGAAACAGAAGGGAATTCCATAAATATATGTACTTCTGCTTTATTGACTATGCTAAATCCTTTGACTCTGTGGATTACAACATACTGGGGAAAATTCTTAAAGACATGGGAATACCAGACTACCTTACTTATCTCCTGAGAAATCTATATGTGGTCAAGAAGCAATTGTTAGAATTGAACATGGAATAAGTGACTGGTTCAAAATTGAAAAATAGTATAACAAGGTTGTATTGTCCTCCTGTTTTTTTTAATTTGCATGAAGAGTACATCATGTGAAATGTTGGGCTGGATGAATCATAACCTGGAATCAAGATTTCTTGGACAAATATCAACAACCTCAGATATGCAGATGATATCACTCTAGTGGCAGGAAGTGAACTAAAGAGCCTCTTGTTGAGGGTGAAACAGGAGAGTGAAAAAGCTAGCTTAAAACTTGATACAGCCACTATGGATATGATCAAGCAATCCCCCTCCTAGGCATATAACCTGAGAAAACCAAAATTGAAAAAGACACGTGTATCTGATTGGTCATTGCAACACTATTTACAATATCTAGAATATAGAAGCAATGTAGATGCCCACTGACAGATAAATGGATAAAGAAGTGGTGGTATATATAGACAATGGAATATTACTCAGCCATAAAAAGGAACACATTTGAGTCAGTTCTTTGAGTGGATGAACCTACCCTATTATACAGAGTGAAGTGAGTGAAAAAGAGAAAGATAAATATCATATTCTAACACATATATATAGAATCTAGAAAAATAGTACTGCAGAATTTACTTACAGGGCAACAATGGAGAAACAGACATAGAGAATAGACTTATGGACATGGGGAAGGGGGAGGAGAGGGTGAGATATATGGAAATAATAACATGGAAACTTACATTACTATATGTAAAATAGATAGCCAACCGAATTTGCTGTATGGCTCAGGAAACTCAAACAGGGGATCTGTATCAACCTAGAGGGGTGGGATGGGAAGGGAGATGGGAGGGAGGTTCAAAAGGGAGGAGATATATGTATACCTATGGGTGCTGTATATTGTCACCCTGTTTATTTAACTTATATGCTGAGTACATCATGAGAAACGCTGGACTGGAAGAGACACAAGCTGGAATCAAGATTGCCGGGAGAAATATCAATCACATCAGATATGCAGATGACACCACCCTTATGGCAGAAAGTGAAGAGGAACTCAAAAGCCTCTTGATGAAAGTGAAAGTGGTGAGTGAAAAAGTTGGCTTAAAGCTCAACATTCAGAACATGAAGATCATGGCATCCGGTCCCACCACTTCATGGGAAATAGATGGGGAAACAGTGGAAACAGTGTCAGATTTTATTTTTCTGAGCTCCAAAATCACTGCAGATGGTGACTGCAGCCATGAAATTAAAAGACGCTTACTCCTTGGAAGGAAAGTTATGACCAACCTAGATAGCATATTCAAAAGCAGAGACACTACTTTGCCAACAAATGTTCGTCTAGTCAAGGCTATGGTTTTTCCTGTGGTCATGTATGGATGTGAGAGTTGGACTGTGAAGAGCGCCTAAGAATTGCTGCTTTTGAACTGTGGTGTTGGAGAAGACTCTTGAGAGTCCCTTGGACTGAAAGGAGATCCAACCAGTCCATTCTGAAGGAGATCAGCCCTGGGATTTCTTTGGAAGAATGATGCTAAAGCTGAAACTCCAGTACTTTGGCCACCTCATACGAAGAGTTGACTCACTGGAAAAGACTGATGCTGGGAGGGATTGGGGGCAAGAGGAGTAAGGGATGACAGAGGATGAGATGGCTGGATGGCATCACTGACTCGATGGACATGAGTCTCAGTGAACTCCGGGAGTTGGTGATGGACAGGGAGGCCTGGCGTGCTGCGATTCATGGGGTCGCAAAGAGTCGGACAGGACTGAGTGACTGATCTGATCTGATCTGATGGGTGCTTCATGTTGAGGTTTGACAGAAAAGAGCAATATTGTGTAAAGCAATTATCCTTCAATAAAAAATAAATTAATTAAAAGAAAAAAATGAAAACACTCAACATTGAAGAAAATAAGATCATGGCATTTGGTCCCAAAATCTTCATGGTAAATACAGGGATAAAAAAAGGAAGCATTGTCAGATATTATTTTCTTGGGCTGCAAAATCACTGCAGATGGTTACTGCTGCCTGAAATTGAAAGACACTTACTCCTTGGAGGAAAAGCTATAACACACCTAAACAGTGTATTAAAAATCAAAGACATAACTTTGCACGCAAAGGTCTGTATTGTCAAAGCTATGATTTTTTTTGTAGTCATGTATGGATTTGAGTGTTGGACCAGAAATAAGGCTGTTGTTGTTCAGTCACTCACTTGTTTGTGACTCTTTGGGACCCCCATGGACTGCAGCACGCCAGGCTTCCCTGTCCTTCATCATCACCCAGAGTTTGCTCTACTTGATGTCCATCAAGTCAGTGATGCCATCCAACAATCTCATTGTCTTGACCTCTTCTCCTCCTGCCCTCAACCTTTCCCAGCATCAGACTCTTTTCCAGTGATTCATCTCTTCACTTCGGGTGGTCAAAGTACTGAAGCTTCAGCTTCAGCATCAGTCCTTCCAATGAATATTCAGGGTTGATGTCTTTAGGATTGACTGATTTGATCGTCTTGCTGTCCAAGGGACTCTCAAGAGTCTTCTCCAATGCCACAATTCAAAGGCATCAATTCTTTGGTGTTGGGAAGCCCAGTACAAAATAGCCGGTTGGAGGAAGTCCTTGGGAAAATGGCGAAGGGCCAGAAATACCCCGGCTTGATGTACCCAAGCAGAAAAATGTCTCCTGCCTTTGGTTATGCCTGGCGCCAAGATTTAATAATAAATATTAAGGATGTTGCTTGAGAAAAAGGGTTATGGGATAAGCTCATGGGTCAGTTAGAGTGCACTGTCCTTGAAATATTTTTACTGATTAGGTGTTAACCCCGTACGTGCTCTGCTGGCTGTATACTCTAAGCTGTTTGTTCCTACTTCTATAAAAAGGCTTGACTACAGAAATAAACTTGTCAGTCCATGTAAGAGACTGTCCGAGTGTCCTTCTTTCAGGTTCGTTGCTTCCAAGTCCCAGGGAGAAAATCCCCAACAAGTGGCGCCACGAACAGGGACTTGAAATGAAGGCTGAACAAAGCGACGAGCCCCTGCAGAAAGAGGTAAGCAGGATGGGACAACATAGCAGTAAGATTCCTTTCATTTCTATAATGCATCATTTTTTGAAACAAAACGGTGTTAATGTTTCAAGAGATCAGTTGAATGACTCCTATCATATACTATTGGAACATAATCCATGGTTCCCAGAGGAGGGGATGCTTGATCTTGATGTATGGAAAAGGGTTAAGAATAATGTTTTGCCAGCATATCGGGAGGGAGTTCGCATTCCTCCTCAATGGTGGGCTACCTGGTCACTCATACGGGCTGCCATAGAACAAATTGAAGGACATAATGTTGATTTGGAGGTAGAGACTGTTCGGTCTTTGCATGAATATGAGCTTAATGAACAAGACGTGCAAGGTGCTTTGAAATGCAAGAATGTCATGCTCAACCAAACACAAACTCTGGAAAAACAACTTGAGGATGTATCTATTAAGGATGTGCCAAAACTGAAACCGCTTAAGGTGGAAGTCATTTCGTTCAGCGGACAGCCCAAATCTGAGGCTTTTCCTCCTGCTCCGTCTGTAACTGCAGTTGCTAACCTTGCTCCTACTAACCGCTTCACTCCTCCTCTGGAGATGCCTGCTTGTGCTTTCGCTTTCCCAATACAATTTGATCAACCCGTCCAGGGTCAAAATTCTTGGGCCGGTGTAGATTTTAGCATGTTGTCTAACTTTAAGAAAGCATGTACTCTTTATGGACCTACTTCTCCTTACTGTATAGAATTTCTCAGAGGATGGGCTGACCATAGGATGCCATGTGATTTTTTTCAAGTAGCAAAGATGGTTTTAAATCCTTAACAATTACTACAGTGGCAAATGTGGGTTAGTGATGAGGCCCGACAGCTGATGATTGACCCGCAATCTCGTGGTAATCCTGCCAATTTAACTTATGATGTACTGACTGGAACAGGGACTATGGTTGATGTAATGGTGCAATTAGCTAATATTACCCCTGAGATGTTGCATTTCATTAAAGAAACTGCCTGCAGGGTGTGGGCAAAGGTTGATAGCGCTAACTCTGATGGTTCATTTGTTAAGATTATTCAAGGACATGAGGAGGAATATTCTCAATTTATAGGGAAATTAAAGGATGCAGTTGAGAAATCCATTAAGGATGCGACTTTACAAAATATTATTTTAAAACAACTTGTTTTTGAAAATGCTAATGAGGAATGTCGATCCGTGCTCAGGCCAATTCGAGAGATTGGCTCTCTTATGGAATATTTAAAAGCATGTAGGGACATCGGATCTATGTCCCATAAAGCAAAATTGGCAACATTGGAAACCTTTAATGTACAGAAAGCTGCTCGTGCTAAATGTTTTAACTGTGGGAAGCCCGGCCATATGAAAAAACAATGTCGCATGCTAACACAGGCCAAAAAAAATAATACTACTTCTAATAAAAAGAGACCCCCAGGAGTATGTCCAAGATGTAAAAAGGTGTTCCATTGGCTGAATGAATGTCATTTTAAATTTGATAAGGATGGAAACACTTTGAACCCCGGTGCACAACAAAAACAACAGGGAAACTGATAAAGGGGCCGTCCTCTAGCCCCACTACAAAAGGAGGACCTAGCATTATGACGTTACAAGCAGCTACATCTAAGAGTGCTTGCATTGATATAACTAGTCCTTATGATATGGAACTAATAGAATTATACAACCCCCACAAAATTCCCACTGGATATTATGGCCCAGTTCCACCTGGGACAGTGGGACTGATTTTGGGATGTAGTAGCTGCACAATGAGAGGTTTAGTGGTATTGACTGGTGTTGTGGATGAAGATTATGAAGGGGAAATACATGTTATGGTAAATGTTGTGAAAATGGGAAATGTATACTTACAAGAAGGGGAAGGTTTTGCACAATTATTACTTTTGCCATATGTCAAACCAATGAAGGCATCTGATAAAGTTCAGTAGGGAGGCTTTGGCAGTACCAACCTTATTGCTGCACTATCCACCTTATTAAAGAACATCAGAAACCCATGCTTACTTTACACATATGGGGAAAAAATTTCACAGGCATGTTAGATACCAGAGCTGACATTTCAATCATTAGAGCTGCAGAATGGCCCCTTGATTGGAGTAAGGTTGTGGCTCCTTCTAGACTATTAGGAGTGGGTGAAGCTGATGCCACACAAACTTTTGTCAGTGCATCCTATTTACAAGTGTATGGCCCTGATCAAATTGTAGCTTATCTTAAACCATATATTACTAATATCCCTATCAATTTATGGGGACGGGATTTTCTTGAACAAACGAAAGCCACAATTTCTTTAAATGCTTGGGGCTAGTGCACTGGGACGACCCAGAGGGATGGTATGGGGAGGGAGGAGGGAGGAGGGTTCAGGATGGGGAACACATGTATACCTGTGGCGGATTCATTTTGATATTTGGCAAAACTAATACAATTTTGTAAAGTTTAAAAATTAAAAAAATAAATAAATAAAAAAAATAAAAAAATGAATATTTTTAATGGGGGCCATTGAGTTAATATCGCTGCCTCTTGATTGGGAATCTGATACCCCAGTATGGACACCTCAAGGGCCCCTAACTAAAGAAAAATTGGCAGCTCTTACACAATTAGTAAATGAACAATTACAAAAAGCTCACATAGAACCTTCATTTTCCCCGTGGAATTCCCCTGTTTTTGTAATAAAAAAGAAATCAGGAAAATGGCGAGTGTTGATAGATTTAAGAAATGTTAATAATACCATGTTACCTATGGGGCCCTTACAACCCGGATTGCCCTCCCCTTCTATGGTGCCAAAAGGATGGTCTGTAGTTATTATTGATTTACAAGACTGATTTTTTACTATACCTTTGCACCCTAAAGATAGAAAACGTTTTGCTTTTCAGTTCCTTCTATAAATCACATGGCTCCTGTTAAAAGATTTCAATGGAAAGTGCTACCTTAGGGAATGATGAACTCTCCTACCATTTGCCAATATCTCATATCTGTTTTATTACAACCCATTAGAGATAAGTATCCTACTGCATTTATAATTCATTACATGGATGATATACTTCTTTCTATGGAATCTGAACTCTGTTTGCAACAGTTATACAATGAAGTTACTATTACTCTTCAAAATCATGGCCTGCTTGTTGCGCCAGATAAAATTCAATGGAAAGCACCCTTTAATTATTTAGGACATGTTATGGAAGAATCTAAAATCAAACCTCAAAAAACTCAAATTTCTATGCAGTCTCTACGCATGCTGAATGATTTTCAAAAATTGCTAGGAGATATTAATTGGCTGCGGCCATCTGTTGGCATCCCCACCTATGCCTTACAAAATCTATTTAAAATTTTAGAGGGATCCCCTGACCCTAACAGCCCTAGGCAGCTAACAAAAGAGGCCAAAGAAGAACTGGCCTTGGTGGAGAAACGCATTCAACAATCTTTTTCAACTCAGCTAGATTATGATCAACCAGTTTCTTTATATATATTCCCCACTGAACATTCGCCCACTGCAATTATAACTCAGCATAGCCCAATTGAATGGTTATATTTACACACTAAACAGTCTAAAAAAATTGTATCATATATTGAGAAAATAGGGCACTTAATTGTGTCAGGAAGAAGCCGTATACAAACTTTAACTGGATTTGATCCATATGCAATACACGTTCCCTTGACAAAAAAGGAATTGCAAATTGCCTTACAGTATAACTTGACCATGCAAATGGCATTAAGTGATTTTCAAAATGTTATCTCATTTCATTTGCCGAAAGGAAAATTATGGGACTTTCTACAATGTACTAAATTCATTGTAACTGATATCATTGCATCCCAGCCTATTTTCAATGCACCCACCTATTTCATTGATGGCAACAAGAAAGGCATAGCAGGGATTGTCGGCCCTGATATCAAAGAGAAATTACCCACTACCTATTCTTCAGTACAAAGAGTTGAGTTGTATGCTTTATATGCTCGTTTGTCGCTTCAACCATTATCCTTCAATGTATATACTGATTCCAAATACCTTGCTTCCCTTTTTCCTGAGTTTGTTACCACCTTTTTATATAACCTAAATGAAGAATTATATACTCTCTTTTCACAGACTCAAGCTTTAATTTGCTCACGTACGGAACCTTTCTTTATTGCACATATATGTGCTCATTCAGGTTTACCTGGCCCTCTGGTTGCAGGAAATGATGCTGTTGACAGGCTCATAGCTCCCATTTTTACATCTGCCAGTGACGAGCATGCTAATCTTCATACCAATGCTAACAGATTACACTCTAAATACCATATTCCTCTCACTGAAGTGAGGCGTATTATTAAAACCTGTGATGTCTGCGCCCCTCTGCTTTACGAACTACGATTTCAGGAGTTAATCCCCGGGGGCAACAGCCTAACTCCCTTTGGCAATCTGATTTCACTCATTGCTCCTTAGGAAAGTTTTCTTTGCTTTTTGTCTCAGTTGATACATTTTCAGGCTTTATCTGGGCAGTACCTGTCTCTTCAGAATCCAATAAACACTCCATTTCCACACTCTTACTCATCCTCCCTGTTATGGGAATTCCTTCTGTCTTGAAAACAGACAATGGACCTGCATTCACCTCACATTCGTTTCATTCATTTTTATCAGAATGGAACATAACACACATTACAGGAATACCCTATAATCCTCAGGGTCAAGCCATTATTGAAAGAGCCCACCGCACCCTAAAAACTCATTTATTAAAACAGAAAGGGGGAATATGAAAGAGGAGATACACTTCTTATCCCATGAACCCTCAATTACTATTATCTTTAACTTTTTATTCCCTGAATTTTTTAAACTTAACAAGAAATAATTCTGATACTCGTGTAGATAGACATTTTGTAGAAGACAAAAACAGCGAATTAGAAATCAATACACCAATTTGGTATAAGCAATTTAATCAGTGGCTGCCAGGAATCTTACGACTCCTAGGCAAGGGTTATGGTCTTGTCATTGCAGATGGAGAGGAAATCTGGGTTCCCCTTCGCCATGTCTGTTACCGAGAGGGACCCCAAGACTGGACTCCTTGGGGAAGTGACGAAGTTGACCCGAAGGGTCTCGTCAATGACCCTGGAGGAGCCAATGAGGAAACACCATTGTCTGAATCCTTACCCGACATGGGCTCAAGTGAAAAACATGACTCATCAGGCTGAGCAGACACTGAAGAGTATTGGAACTCCTATGACTCCAGATAAGCTGTTTCTGGCAATGTTAGCTGTTCTTTCCTGTTCCTCTGGGGTAAGTGCAGAATATGTTTATTGGGCATACATACCCAACCCCCCGCTTCTCTCCATAGTGGATTGGGTAGATGAAGCCCCTATGATCTTTACTAATGACAGCATGCATTTTCCAAGTCCCTGGTCCACAAAGTGACCAATTCATGAAGAAGATGAGGGAAAGCCAATCAACATTTCTGTGGGATTCAAAACCTTGCCTATCTGTTTCAGATCGCATCCCCCTTGCATGACTATCTTCCCACAGTGGTGGGCATATTCTGCCAACAATGGGACTGTTTTGCATCTGAGAATGTTTGCTATGGCATCTTTCTTATTTAATGGCTCTGAGCGACATTATCTAGGGCAGATAGCCAACTATTAGAACTCGCTTTTTCAACCAGAGGAAACTTCATGTAGTACTGTATCTTGGAGAAGAAAACAGGAGATACAACCGTTACATTGGTCTGATTGTTGAGGCCAATTTGGGAAAGTTTCTATAATTCAGCTAAATCATACTAATCATACATTTAAATTTGTTGACTGGGGACCTCAAGGTTTGTTTGTAAACTGTTCTGAAGAGCAGGAGGAACATCATAATTGCTCCTGGTTTAATAGATCAAGCATTGGAGGCTTTCATAAATCTAAGACAAGTTTCTGGACTGATAAGGGCACATTGCTGAGTTGGTATAACGGGGGCTTATCACCCCCACGACCCAGGATTGTCATCCCCATTGTGGGGCCAGAGAAATGGCACATTTGGAAAATTCCAGCAACCTTAGAGCACTTCACTAGTGTTTATGGGACTGAGGGTGTGTTTCGTCCTTCTAATTATACCTTCCTATACAATAGTACTGGTTACATTCAATCATGTGTTCACCTTCCATACCTGTTTATTGTAGGGCATTTTGATATTGACTTATCGGCCAAGATTGTCAATTGTACTTCATGTGCATTGTATACCTGCTTAATCACACCATTTCATATCACAATGCTAGCATTGTGCTAGTTAAACAAAGGTCTGAGTTATGGCTTCCAGTAAACTTAACTGAGCCTTGGACTGATTCTGTATTTCTTTCTGTATTGTTGAAAACTGGACTTAGGCGATGTTAAGCACATCATTGGGTGGATTATTGCAGGCATATTAAGCCTTATCTCCATTGTGACTGTAGGAACTTTGTCCGGTCTGGCTTTACATAATTCTATACAAAATCATGATTTTATCACTGCATGGCACAAAGACTCTCATGATCTTTGGACTCGACAAGCTCAAATAGATCAGCAATTACAAACATGAATTAATGAGTTACAAACAGTGGTTATCCACTTAGGAGATCAAGTGCAGCAACTGGCTTTCCAAATACGTATACATTGTCACTGGAATTTTACTTCTTTTTGTCTGACTAACATGCCGTATAAAAGCACTGAATATCCTTGGGATAAAGTTAAAGCCCATTTGCAGGATTTCAGATAACTCAAGTTTAGACATCAATTTGTTGAAACAACAAGTTGCTAATTTTCAAGTTAAGGTACCTAAGGAATTGTACAGAACTCAATTTTACGATACTTTAACCAAAACCCTGTCGTCTCTAGACCCTAGAGCTTGGTTTTCAGGGAGCAACGTTTTTATATATGTATTAATCACCCTGCTTTTTCTGTCATTGCTTATAGGTTTCAGATGTCTCTACTCAAGAGTCCGTGCCTCCCACAATGGAGTCCAACTAGCAGCTGCTGTGCTTAAAAACAAAAGGAGAATATGTTGGGAAGCCCAGTACAAAATAGCTGGTTGGAGAAAGTCCTTGGGAAAATGGTGAAGGGCCAGAAATACCCTGGCTTGATGTACCCGGGCAGAAAAACATCTCCTGCCTTTGGTTATGCCCGGCGCCAAGATTTAATAATAAATATTAAAGATGTTGCTTGAGAAAACGGGTTATGGGATAAGCTCATGGGTCACTTAGAGCGCGCTGTCCTTGAAATATTTTTACTGATTAGGTGTTAACCCCGTACACACTCTGCTGGCTGTATACTCTAAGCTCTTTGTTCCTATTTCTATAAAAAGGCTTGACTGCAGAAATAAACTTGTCAGTCCTTGCAAGAGACTGTCCGAGTGTCCTTCTTTCAGGTTCGTTGCTTCCAAGTCCCGGGGAGAAAATCCCCAACATTTGGTGCTCAGCCATTTTTTTTATTGTCCACCTCTCACATCGGCACATAACTACTGGAAAAAAACATAGCTTTGACTATATGGACCTTTGTTGGCAAAGTAATGTCTGCTTTTTAATATGCTATCTAGGTTTGTCATAGCTTTCTTTCCAAAGAGCAAGCGCCTTTTAATTTCATGGCTGCAGTCAGCATCTGCAGTGGTTTTGGAGTCCAAGAAAATAAAGTCTATCACTGTTTCCATTGTTTCCCTATCTATTTGCCATGAAGGGATGGGACCAGATGCCATGATCTTAATTTTTTGAATGTTGAGTTTTAAGCCAGCTTTCTTCACTCTCCTCTTTCACTTTCATCAAGAGGCTCTTTAGTTACTCTTCTCTCTGTCCTATTAAAATGGTATCATCTGCATATCTGAGGATGGTGATACTTCTCCTGGCAATCTTGATTCCAGCTTGTGAGTCATCTAACCCAGTATTTCACATGATGTACTCTGCATAGAAGTTAAATAAGCAGGCTGACAATACACAGTCTTGATGTACTCCTTTCCCAATTTGGAACCAGTCTGTTCCATGTATGGTTCTAACTATTGCTTCTTGCCCTGCATACAGTCTTCTCAGGAGACAGGTAAGGTTGTCTGGTATTCCTTTTTTAAGAATTTTACCCAGTTTCTTGTGATCCTCACAGTCAAAGGCTTTATTGTCATCAGTGAAGTAGAAGTAGATAATTTTCTGGACTTCTCTTGCCTTTTCTATAATCCAGTGTATGCTGGTAATTTGATTTCTGGTTCCTTTGCCTTTTCAAAATCCAATTGTACATCTGGAAGTTCTTATTTCTCATACTGCTGAAGTCCAGCTTGAAGGATTTTGAGCATAATCTTGCTAGCATGTGAAATGAGTGCAGTTGTATGGTAGTTTGACTATTCTTTGACATTGTCATTCTTTAGGATTGGCATGAAAATTGGCCATTTCTTTGGAGAAATGTCTATTTAGTTCTTTGGCCCATTTTTTGATTGGGTCATTTATTTTTCTGGAATTGAGCTGCAGGAGTTGCTTGTATATTTTTGAGATTAGTTGTTTGTCTGTTTCTTCATTTGCTATTATTTTTTCCCATTCTGAAGGCTGTCTTTTCACTTTTCTTATAGTTTCCTTTGTTGTGCAGAAGCTTTTAAGTTTAATTAGGTCCCAGTTGTTTATTTTTGCTTTTATTTCCAATATTCTGGGAGGTGGGTCATAGAGGATCCTGCTGTGATGTATGTCAGAGAGTGTTTTGCCTATGTTCTCCTCTAGGAGTTTTATAGTTTCTGGTCTTACATTTAGATCTTTAATCCATTTTGAGTTTATTTTTGTGTATGGTGTTAGAAAGTATTTCAGTTTCATTCTTTTACAAGTGGTTGACCAGTTTTCCCAGCACCACTTGTTAAAGAGATTGTCTTTTCTCCATTGTATATTCTTGCCTCCTTTGTCAAAGATAAGGTGTACATATGTGCGTAGAAATATGTATAATATCATATATGAAATGAGTCGCCAGTACAGGCTTGATACACGATACTGGATGCTTGGGGCTGGTGCAATGGGACGACCCAGAAGGATGGTATGGGGAGGGAGGAGGGAGGAGGGTTCAGGATGGGGAACACATGTATACCTGTGGCAGATTCATTTGACATATGGCAAAACCAATACAATATTGTAAAGTTAAATAAAACAAAATTAAAAAAAAAAAAAGAAAAGAAAATTTGCCATTTCCTGTCCTGTGGTCACTGCTGAGTTCCAAATTTGCTGCCATATTTAGTGCAGCTCTTTAGCAGCAACATCTTTTAGGATTTGAAATAGTTCAGCTGGAATTCCATCACCTCCATTAGCTTTGTTTATGATAATGCTTCCTAAAGCCCATTTGACTTCGCACTCCAGGATGTCTACCTCCAGGTGTCTAGCCACACCATCATGTCTATCCAGGCAATTAACGAGTTGCCAGTCCAGGTTCAATGTACAATACTGGATGCTTGGGGCTGGGGCACTGCGACGACACAGAGGGATGGAATGGGGAGGGAGGAGGGTTCAGGATGGGGAACACATGTATACCTGTGGCAGATTCATTTTGATATTTGGCAAAACTAATACAATTATGTAAAGTTTAAAAATAAAATAAAAAAAAAACTTTTTTGTATGTTTCTTCTCTGTATTCTTGGTTGATCTCTTTTGCTTTTTTTATATCCTTGTCATTTCTGTCCTGTATTGTGCCCAGTCATGCATGAAGCATTTCTTGGTATCTCTAATTTTCTTGAAGCAATCTCTAGTATTCCCATTCCATTATTTTTCTCTATTTCTTTGCTTTGTTCACTTACAAATGTTTCCTTATTTCTCCTTACTATTCTCTGGAACTCTGCATTCAGTTGGGTATATCTTTCCCTTTCTCCTCTGCCTTTCACTTCTCTTCTTTACTCAGCTATTTATAAGGCCTCCTCAGACAACTTCTTTGCCTTTTTTGCATTTCTATTCCTTGATGATGATTTTGGTCAGTTCCTTTGCATCATTATAAAGCTTTTTAACATTTAATATGCATGAGATCAATAGCAATCACTTCTTCTTCACTTTTGATTGTATTAATCTGTGTCTTCTCCCCTAACATCTTGTTTAACTTGACTAGGAGTTCAGTAATACACAAGACTTTTCCTTTTTTTTTTCCATTAGGAGATTTGTCTATTAGTATTTTAGGACACTTAAAGGGGTAAAACAGACTGCTTGTCAAATATCTCTGAATGTTATTTCAAATGGTAATTAACTTCATTTATTTATTCACCTACATCCTTATTGACAGTAAAAATTAATAGTCTTACTGTGCTGTTAGACATTTCCTCCTTTGTCTTTTCACTCATTTTTATCCCTCTTTCATAAATGCACTATATTAAGATTTCATTTTTAGCAGGGATTTAACTTAGACTTTTTTAAACTTCTTTTTGTTTAAAATGTTTATTTATTTACAGATAATCATCTTTTTCACATTTAAAAATGCATTTTTTTAAAATGGAGACACAGTTGATTTGAAATATTATGTAAATTTCATGTGTGCAACATGCTGATTCACAATTTTTTAGTGTTATATTCCATTTATAGTAATTATAAAAGATTGGCTACTTTCCTTGTGTTATACTATGTATTCTTGTAGCTTATTTATTTTATACTTATACAAATTATACAAGAAATTTGCATCTCTTTAACTGCTGTTCCTATTTTGCCCCTCTGAACATTCATTTCCTCACTAACTTATTAACCACTAATTTATTTTTTACACCTGTGAATCTGTTTTCTCTGGTTTGTTTCATTCATTGAAAAATGTTTTTTGATTTCACATATTTTTTAGATTTTCACAGTTAACATACAGTAACTGTCTCTGTCTTATTGTGCTTAATATAATACTTTCCAGGTCCATGTTGTTGCAAATGGCAAAACTTTTTTCTTTAGGTAAGTTTTTGTCAGTTGGCATGATCACCACCGCTTACCATCTTATTTTCTGACCTCGCTTTCTCTCTCACTTGTCTACTTTTTTAGCTATTGATCATATATATCATAACACAGTTTAGATTCATCTAGTTAATATTTTCATGTTGCTTTGCACACTCTTAATTTTCACTTTTGCATTTCTGCTTACTTGTCATATTTTTCTAAAGGCAAACTTGTATTATTTCTTTACACATTGCCCCAACAATTCATAATCAAACAAAATTATCATTTAGTTTTCATATTGTGGTAATATTATATTAATTATGCTTAAAAAAAGCAATCCATTCCATAAGAGTATAATAAGAATAGGAGAGAGCTTAAGGATAATCATGTTTCTCTATGACCAAGTATAAAAGATATTTTTATCATGGACTTAGGAAATATGTAGAGCTCTTTGTTGTTGTTCAGTTGCCAAGTTATGTCCGACTCTGAGACCCCATGCACTGCAGCATGCCAGGCTTCTCTGTCCCTCACCATCTCCCAGAGTTTGCCTAGGTTCATGTCTATTGAATTGGTGATGCCGTCCAACCATCTCATACTCTGTTGCCTGTTTCTCTTTCTGCCTTCAATCTTTCCCAACATCGGGGTCTTTTCCAATGAGTCACCTGTTCAAATCAGGTGGCCAAAGTATTGGAACTTCTTTTTTTAAATTTATTTTATTTTTTAACTTTACAATATTGTATTGGTTTTGCCATATATCAACATGAATCCGCCACAGGTATACACGTGTTCCCCATCCTGAACCCTCCTCCCTCCTCCCTCCCGGTACCATCCCTCTGGGTCGTCTCAGTGCACCAGCCCCAAGCATCCAGTATCGTGCATCAAACCTGAACTGGCAACTCGTTTCATATATGATATTATACATGTTTCAATGCCAATTTCCCGAGTCATCCCACCCTCTCCCTCTCCCACAGAGTCCAATTGGAGCTTCTTTACCTTAACCAAGAGTAGTACTTTTATCAGGCCAAGCTGGAAATCCAGAAACCAAAGTCAAATCCTCTTATCCTGTGTCTAGTTAGACATAACTACTATCCCAAGGCAACGAATTTTCTTAGTGATGCATTGGAGTTGAGGGGCTCATTAGCCATAGGAAACAGGCTTTGACACATTTTTACAGTTATCAAATATTAACTCCCAGGATCATTTTCTTGGCTATGAATGAGGGAGATAGAAACTTCTGTGAAAAAGACAATGGGAAGAGAAAGCCAATATTGTAGATTTGCTAATAAAGCAAAACTAAGGCAAAAAAAAAAAATTTTAATATATTACCATGTCCAAGATACCCTCCAAAGTGTCAGTGTCTCACATCATTCTAGATTCTGAGTTTATCATGCTCTTCATGTCTGTAGGAGAGAACATTCTTGTATGAATTGAAAGAGTCTAAATATAAATATGAATTTTATCAGGATAGCTTAATTTGTCTTCAGAGACCATAGTTTTCCTTTTCAAATATGGTTGGCAAAAATAAGCTAATCTTCAGTTAAAGGATCTAATTTTCAGGAGGTATTATGAAAAGAAAAATAAGATAAAGTTTATCCCTTCTACTGCACAGATATTGCAATTATTTTCTGGGCGAGGAAAATAATAAAAAATAAATACAGCCTCATTTCAAATAGCAAATTTAATAATACAGCATTTTAATATTAAATTTATATTTTATTTTCCAACATGCTTTATTTATTTTAGTAATAAATTCAAGGAGATATTTTAATAATGCTTCTAAATATTATAACATGTTTTCTGGTGACATATGACATTTTAATTAAAATCCATATTCCATATAAAATAGATTTTATTTCTATATGTGGTTTCTAGTAATCTTCTTAAAGCAATCTCTATTTTTGTAAGGCTGCCAAATCTACCTTTCTTTGAAATGAGAAACAATGGAGATTACTCACATCTAAAATTCTGTTACACAGGTGGAAACTGATCTTTTTCATATAACTTAAAAGAGTTAGGACCCTGTTTTCAGGCTAAAAAAAAAAAAAAAAACGGGCATTGATGATGTATACATCTGTCTAACTGAAAGAATGAAATGAGGTGTTGAAAGAATTTATGTAGAGAGAGGCAGAGAGTTTTTCATCCAGCTTTCTTTTTAGAGGTACTTTTTTTTTTATATGATCGCATTCACTTATTTGAAGAAAAGGCCATTCTCTGGACCATGTTCTTGAAGGACTGCTGCACTTGCCGATTTCATAGGATGTATATCAGTTCAGTTCAGTTCAGTTCAGTCGCTCAGTCATGTCCGACTCTTTGCGACCCCATAAATCACAGCAGGCCAAGCCTCCCTGTCCATCACCAACTCCTGGAGTTCACCCAGACTCACGTCCATTGAGTCAGTGATGCCATCCAGCCATCTCTTCCTCTGTCCTCCCCTACTCCTCCTGCCCCCAATCCCTCCGAGCATCAGAGTCTTTTCCAATGAGTCAACTCTTTGCATGAGGTAGCCAAAGTACTGGAGTTTCAGCTTTAGCATCATTTCTTCCAAAGAAATCCCAGGGCTGATCTCCTTCAGAATGGACTGGTTGGATCTCCTTGCAGTCCAAGGGACTCTCAAGAGTCTTCTCCAACACCACAGTTCAAAAGCAGCAATTCTTCAGCACTCAGCCTTCTTCACAGTCCAACTCTCACATCCATACATGACCATTGGAAAAACCATAGCCTTGACTAGGCGGACCTTTGTTGGCAAAGTAATGTCTCTGCTTTTGAATATGCTATCTAGGTTGGTCATAACTTTCCTTCCAAGGAGTAAGCGTCTTTTAATTTCATGGCTGCAGTCACCATCTGCAGTGATTTTGGAGCCCCCAAAATAAAGTCTGACACTGTTTCCACTGTTTCCCCTTATAAATGGATTCAAAAGAGGAGCCTCTGAGGTACTGAGCACAGCTACTCCTTTCCTTAAAGTTACTCTTTCCCTTGCTGAAGGCTTAATGTGCATGAAGATGCAGCTGCCATAAGACAGAGAGACAACTATCATGTAGGAGGAACACGTGGAAAAGGCTTTTTTCCTTTGATTAATGGGAGAAATTCTCAGAATTGTCTGGATAATATATGTGTAGGAGAGAATAACTAATGTTAGAGTGACCATGAGTGTTACCACAGCTAAAAATAATGCCATGAGTTCTAGAAAGGGAGTGCTTGTGCAGGAAAGCTGCAGGATGGGAGAAGCATCACAGATGAAATGATCAACTATATTGGAGCCACAGAAATCCAATCACAGCAGCAGGATTATTGGTGGAAAGATGATCAGGAATCCTGCAAGCCAGGAGCTAAAGACAAGAAGTATACAGACTCTACTGCTCATGATGGTGGTGTAATGTAGAGGTTTGCAGATGGCCACATAGCAGTCATAGGACATGGCAGCCAGGAGGTAAAATTCTGTCACCCCCAAGAAGATGAAGAAAAACAGCTGAGCCACACAACCATTATAAGAAATGGTTCTGTCCCGGGTCATGATTAAGACAAGGAATCTGGGAATGCAGACAGACATGAATGATATTTTTAGGAATGAGAAGTTTCAAAGGAAGAAATACATTGGAGTCTGCAGATGGGGATCTGAAAGGGTGAGGGTGATGATGACCAGGTTCCCAGTCATGCTTAGCATGTAGGTAACAAGAAGAAATAGGAACAGTACGACCTGCCACTGTGGATCATCTGTCAATCCAAGAAGGATAAACTCGGTAACTCCGGTGTAATTTATCATTATTTTCCTTCATTATTATGATACTCTGTTTTAGCTGTAAAACAGATGAAGAAATTAAAAAATATATATATATATGGCACCAGCAAAGAAACACACACACACATGCACACACACAGAATATTGCTTCCTTGTACTTTTAGGGGAAAATGTTTTAGTAGTATATAGTAACAAAAGACTTAAAGTTTTGCAATTTATTATGTCATGCATTAATTCACTCTTCTGTACTTCTATCATTGTTTTCTCACACATATCAGTAAAAAAAAATCTTTCTTCTGAATGCTTCAATGCATTCCTATAAAAAAGAGAAAAGGAGGCTCAATTCTCTGATTTTAAAACTTCAAATAAAACAGAGAACTTACCTCCAGTGTACCCCAATATTATTGAAGATACAGTTTTATTGCTTTCTGCTTCATGCAATTTTAAATTTTTTTCTATTTTGTACAAGCACTTCTTTTTCCTTATCCATTTGAAATTTTTACAATCTGTGGAGATACCTTAGTAACTTAGATGTCCAACTGGTAGAGTAACATGTCCCTGATAATAGTATACCAAGGCGTCACATGTATATATATGTAAAATACATAAAAGTAGTACTTTTACTTAAGTCTTAATTTTTATTTTTTGTAAACTGCAAGCATCTTTACTTTTGAAAAGGCAAATGATAGGATACTGAAAGAGGAACTCCCCAGGTCAGTAGGTGCCCAATATGCTACAGGAGATCAGTGGAGAAATAACTCCAGAAAGAATGAAGAGATGGAGCCAAAGCAAAAACAATACCCAGTTGTGGATGTGACTGGTGATAAGGCAAGGTCTGATGCTGTAAAGAGCAATATTGCATAGGAACCTGGAATGTTAGGTCCATGAATCAAGGCAAATTGGAGTGGTCAAACAGGAGATGGCAAGAGTAAACGTCAACATTCTAGGAATCGGCAAAACAAAATGGACTAAAATGGATGCTTTTAACTCAGATGACCGTTATATCTACTACTGTGGGCAGGAATCCCTTAGAAGAAATGGAATAGCCATCATGGTCAACAAAAGAGTCCAAAAGGCAGTACTTGGATGCAGTCTCAAAAATGACAGAATGATCTCTGTTCGTTTTGAAGGAAAACCATTCAATATCACGGTGATCCAAGCCTGTGCCCCAACCAGTAACACTGAAGAAGCTGAAGTTGAATGGTTCTATGAAGACCTACAAGACCTTTTAGAACTAACACCCAAAAAAGACGCCCTTTTCATTATAGGGGACAGGAATGCAAAAGTAGGAAATCAAGAAACACCTGGAGTAACAGGAAAATTTGGTCTTGGAATACGGAATGAAGCAGGGCAAAGACTAATAGAGTTTTGCCAAGAAAATGCACTGGTCATAACAAACACCCTCTTCCAACAACACAAGAGAAGACTCTACACATGGACATCACCAGATAGTAAACAATGAAATCAGATTGACTATATTCTTTGCAGCCAAAGATGGAGAAGCTCTATACAGTCAGCAAAACAAGACTGAGAGCTGACTGTGGCTCAGATCATGAGATCCTTATTGCCAAATTCAGACTTAAACTGAAGAAAGTAGGGAAAACCACTAGACCATTCAGGTATGACCTAAATCAAATCTCTTATGATTATACAGTGGAAGTGAGATATAGATATAAGGGACTAGGTCTGATAGACACAGTGCCTGATGGACCATGGAAGGAGGTTCATGACACTGTACGGGAGACAGGGATCAAGACCATCCCCATGGAAAAGAAATGCAAAAAAGCAAAATGGCTGTCTGAGGGGGCCTTACAGATAGCTGTAAAAAGAAGAGAAGTGAAAAACAAAGGAGAAAAGGGACGATATAAGCATATGAATGCAAAGTTCCAAAGAATAGCAAGGAGAGATAAGAAAGCCTTTCTCAGCGATCAATGCAAAGAAACAGAGGAAAACAACAGAATGGGAAAGACTAGAGATCTCTTCAAGAAAATTAGAGATACCAATGGAACATTTTAACCAAAAATGGGCTTGATAAAGGACAGAAATGGTATGGACCTAATAGAAACAGAAGATATAAGAAGAGGTGGGAAGAATACAAAGGAGAACTGTACAAAAAAGATCTTCACGATCCAGATAATCATGATGGTGTGATCACTCACCTACAGCCAGACATCCTGGAATGTCAAGTGGGCCTTAGAAAGCATCACTATTTACAAAACTAGTGGAGGTGATGGAATTCCCATTGAGCTTTTTCAAATCCTGAAAGATGATGCTGTGAAAGTGCTGCACTCAATATGCCAGCACCTTTGAAAAACTCAGCAGTGACCACAAGACTGGAAAAAGTCAGTTTTCATTCTACTCTCAAAGAAAGGCAATACCAAAGAATGTGCAAACTACCGCACAACTGCACTCATCTCACACACTAATGAAGTAATGCTCAAAATTCTCCAAGCCAGGCTTCAGCAATATGTGAATGATGAACTTCCAGATGTTCAATCTGGATTTAGAAAAGGCAGAGGAACCAGAGATCAAATTGCCAACACCCGCTGGATCCTGGAAAAAGGAAGAGAGTTCCAGAAAAACATCTATTTCTGCTTTATTGACTATGCCAAAGCCTTTGACTGTGTGGATTACAATAAACTGTGGAAAATTCTGAAAGTGATGGGAATAACAGACGATCTAACCTACCTCTTGAGAAACCTATATGCTGGTAAGGAAGCAACAGCTAGAACTGGATATGGAACAACAGACAGGTTCCAAATAGGAAAAGAAGTACATCAAGGCTGTATATTGTCACCCTGCTTATTTAACTTATACGCAGAGTACATCATGAGAAACGCTGGGCTGGAAGAAGCACAAGCTGGAATCAAGATTGCCGGGAGAAATATCAATCACCTCAGATATGCAGATGACACCACCCTTATGGCAGAAAGTGAAGAGGAACTACAAAACTTCATGATGAAAGTGAAAGAGGAGAGTGAAAAAATTGGCTTAAAGTTAACATTCAGAAAACGAAGATCATGGCATCCGGTCCCATCACTTCATGGGAAATAGATGGGGAAACAGTGGAAACAGTGTTAGACTTTATTTATATGGGCTCCAAAATCACGGCAGATGGTGATTGCAGCCATGAAATTAAAAGACTCTTACTCCTTGGAAGGAAAGTTATGACCAATCTAGATAGCATATTCAAAAGCAGAGATATTCCTTAGCCAACAAAGATTCATCTAGTCAAGGCTATGGTTTTTCTAGTGGTCATGTATGGATGTGAGAGTTGGACTGTGAAAAAGCTGAGTGCTGAAGAATTTATGCTTTGGGACTGTGGTGTTGGAAAAGACTCTTGAGAGTCCCTTGGACTGCAAGGAGATCCAACCAGTCCATCCTAAACGAGACCAGTCCTGGTTGTTCATTGGAAGGACTGATGCTGACACTGAAACTCTAATACTTTGGCCACTTCATGCGAAGAGTTGACTTATTGGAAAAGACCCTGATGCTGGCAGGGATTGGGGGCAGGACGAGAAGGGGACGGCAGAGGATGAGATGGCTGGATGGCATCATGGACTTGATGGACATGAGTTTGGGCGGTCTCCGGGAGTTAGTGATGGACAGGGAGGCCTGGTGTGCTGTGATTCATGGGGTCACAAAGAGTCGGACACGACTGAGCGACTGAAGTTAACTGAACAAGCATTATATGTAATGGTCTTGTCACCTGTTGATATACTGTTCAAGAATCTAGGAATGCAGGTGGAAGTGAATGAAATTTCTAAGAAGGAAAAATTTTGGAGAGAAAAGTGCATCTCAGTTTGAAGGTGGGTTTTTACTAATATGAGGATAATGATGGTCAGGTTTTCTGTTACACTCAGCATATAGGTAATAAGTAGAAATATAAAAATCAGAATCTTCAATTGTGAGTCATCTATTATTCCCAGAAGGACAAAACTTGCTGGTGATGTATGGTTTCTCATTCCTGTGTCCTGACTTCTGCAAAGTCTACATGTAAAACTGAGGGCAGTAAGATCTGAGAAGAGGGTGAGAGAAGAGTTTTTCAATGAATTTTCTTTAGAAAAGTGAAAGAATGTACTTATATGTATTTTCTTTTACTAGATAATGAATATTTTAAAATAATTTGTACTCTCAACACTGTTGACATGTCATTTGGTAGATTTGAAACTTAGTTTTCAAAAGTTTTGCCCATGACATATGGTAAGATAAACATTTTATATTATAATCCAGTGTACATGTGCACACATACACAAATACAGGATTGCTTATATATAAAATAAAAAATTAAGATTACTTATATATCTTTATCTCTGATTTCTTTTGTTCTAATTTATCTGAGTGATAAATAGAAATATCATTAAGTTGATTTTATAGACTGCCAAATTATTATGACTTATGGTTTGGAAAAATTGAGTTTTAATGTACTTTTTCAATAATATAGTCCAAATATAGAATTTCTTCATGATGTTTAAAAAAATAATATAACATTTCAATTTACAGTTTGGAATAGATGTGTTCATATCATACTTGGCCCCTGGGAACAATGAGATCATGAACTTCAGAATGTCAATGTGCTCCCCCAATTTTCTCCTTCCCATTAATTGAAATTTTGCTCAGTTTGTATTTGCCTAATTTTTTTCCTGGATGTATTGAAAACACATGGATGGTGGTTATGACACAACAATATGTTTCTATATCTTTCAAAGCAGTTAAGGACTCTGTCCACCGCCATGATTAAAACTATCATTAATCCACAAAGAACATCTTTGCTATAAAATTCATCTTCTAGATCTTTTCTATGACTTTCTCAACAGAGATCACATCTAGAAATATGCATTTTGACATTCTTACATTTTAAAGGACAAATTTTAAATGATACCTGAAGCCTAGGCAAAACAAATAGAGAATCAAAACAGGATTTGGGGATAAAGTATGAGAAATAACAATGTTATAAAGGTGAATAGGTAAAGAGACACTTATAATGGGAAACCAGAAGAGTAAAACAAAACCTAGAAATTTGGATATCAAGCAAATAATGTGTCTAGAACATTGTAAGAAGAAGATTGACACTGCCAAAGGCAAATATCAAAAAAGAGTCAAATTTAATAGGTATATTCCAGTTTATCTTAAAGAAAATAGGTAAACTTGTCAAGAGTGGTTTCAGCACAGCAGGTGTGTTCAGAAGTCATATATTAACAATTGGGATCAAGCTATATTGTTTCTAAGATTAGCTGTATCTTGAAAGTCTATTGACACTGCAGGTACATTCACTTTATTTCGCTGTTTCCGTGACATTGACAAAGGGAATTTTTTTTTATTTTTTTGTTGGCAGTAGAGTTGTGAAGAGTGGCTCTAAAAACATAGCATAATGAGAGACAGGTTTTGTGGCAGTCATCCTATGTGAAAAAATATTTCACCTTATCATTTGTGTTTTCCCCTCCTGGTTACTACATCTGTTTGCTGATTCTGGCCTATACCTGCCTCTTAGGGACTGGTTCCTTTCTTCTCTGTTCAGACTTTTCAGAGGAGTCATTCCCAATCTCCAAATCCACACTAAAACCCTTTTAATGTGTTTTGTCCATCCTATCTATTCTTGCTGTCACTCAGTTGTGCCCGATTCTTTGCACCACCATGAACCATAGCCTGCCAAGATCCTCTGTCCATGGGATTTCCCAGGCAAGAATACTGGTTTGGGATGCCATTTCCTCCTCTAGCGGATCTTCCTGACCCAGGAATTGAACCTGAGTCTTCTGCACTGCAGGCAGATTCTTTACTGTCTGAGCCACCAGGGAGTGACCACAATCTATTCCTGAGAGGATATAAAAATTTTGTTGAAAATAGAATTTTGATCTTGTTTAATTTTAATCTTTAACCACAAAACTGAAGGAGTTTGAGATACAGAGTTAATTCTAGACAAATAATTATCCTTAGACCTAGATTAAGTCATATTATTTCTTATGTGGACTCAATATTAAAACTACCCTGACTCCTCTTTTGCCATATTTCTGATTCTAATTTAGGGGATTCTCATTGGCATTTACATTTGGTGGAGAAAGTACCAAATGAAATCACGCCATAGCCTGACAGCCAACTCAGCATATACCTGGTATATTATGGCAACACAATATATTAATGCACAGGAGAGCTAAGTGATTTATCCCTATGTTCAGCAGACTGAATCTTTCCTTTTATGGTTTTGATTCATGCTTCCTCAACATCTCTGCCAGAAACTTTTAAAAACAAGATTAAAGACTTGAGTTCTGTATGTTGACAATATCTGCTCTGGGAATGTTCCTCAGCCAACACCAACTAAGCACATTAATATCTATTGAAAAGATTTCAGTCTTCAATGCTTGCTCAAGGTCATCAATGGAATTGAAAGAACACTCATATCATTTTAAAAAACATTTATTTATTTGACCATGCCATGCAGCTTGTGGGATCTCAGTTTCTAGGGATCAAATCAGGTCCACAGCAGTGAAGATACCAAATCCTAAACACTGGACAGACAGGGAACTCTCCCACAGTCATTTGTTATTACAATTCCAATTAACTGGTGATATGAAGGCTTTTCTTGATTGCTTTCAAATGTTCGTTTTCCTGCAGAAGAAGGAGATAGTCTCTACTCACCATGTGCCCATTTCCCATAGTAAATCTCTCAGAGCTTGCAGGCTCCATTAGGGAGTCAAAAAGAGGACTAACCCTGGTCAAGATTTACAATGAGCTGGTGGTATTCCCGAGAAAAAGAGCATCATATGTATAACAATAAATTCAATAAATAATAATAATTGGTTAATTAACCAAAATAATTAAATAGAATTATAGACTCCAAATATAGGAAAGGATTATATACACAACCCACCTACCTCTCCAGTCTGGAGACATGTAGTTGGAGCATTACATAGCTCTGGAAATTTTAGACCATGTCCCTGCTCCTAAATATCTTGAAAATTGACACCATTGCTTTATTAATTTCTGTTAATACATTTTGTACTTTAGAGAATTGAACATATTTAGGGTGCAGGAGTGTTAATCATATAGCAGATAATTTCTGATTCAAGGTTTTTTCTAAAAGTCCTTCATTTCATTTATTTATTTTCTTTTTTTCTTTTTATTTTTTTAAATTTAAATTTATTTTAATTAGAGGCTAATTACTTTACAATAAGTGATTTGACATTTATTGATAAACAGACCCAGCCTTATCAGTATCTTCACTCAATTTTAAATTATAAATTCTTGCTTCTTTTAATCAAAATTCAATTAACTACTCACATCTCTAAAATTGGCAAAACACATCAAACTGTTTCTTAAAGGGTATAATTTTCTAAGTCCCTCAAAGGCCACATACATAATAATTTCAGTTGGTTATTTATCCCTGGACATCCTGAGTGTTAGAAGGATGAAGTATATGTTTACATAGTCTTGTATGTGGACTTCTCGTCACTCTTACTCATGGACCCACACTCACTTCCCGAGCAGCTCTGAGATGGCATTTATATATCTGATCCTTTCATTTCTAATATGTCAAGACTTTCCTATCAAGGCATTTGTGTTACTCTCAAAGTAATTGCTACTCCAAGGTCTGGAGGGGTATCAGGAACTCTCTCTAGTTTGGATAGATATGATATTTGTACCTTCCAAGACAAAGTGAGAATTTCTGACAGTAACAAAATTGATGTTTTTGTTTTATGTGCTAAACATGAAGCCAAATGAATAAACTTGAGTCCCAGGTGGATTAGTTTCCAAAGTTATTAATGAATCTTTTGAGTAATCTTTTGGCAAATACCCTGAAACAAGCAACAGTAGGGGCAGTGTCCTCAGAGAACTGAAGATTCCACAATGACATTCAACACAGAACTTTTACATAAAATAAAATAAAATGATAAACAACAAGCCTATCTTTTTTCCTATTGTTCAATAACATCTATAGCTGCTAACAAAACACAATTATCATTTTCCTTTTTTCTAATATATTTTTACTTAAGTGATTACTATTTATTATAAATAAAAACTGACAAAATAGGTTAAACTTAAGTGTAATAATCACTTTTAATATCTCAGATTACACTTGTCCAGAAATTTTCTATGTAAATATATTTATATTAATTGCTATGTCCTTAAATGTGAACCTTCCTTTACAAGTTGCTTTCCAAACTATAATAAAAAGTATTAAATAAACTTTTTATCTCAATAATTATAAATGTATGTCATCATTTGAAGAACTATGCAATATTTATTTTTGGAGCAGTCCATCACAGTAGGAAATACATTTGAACAATTGAAACTGATTTCCAAAATTTTTTCACTGTTACAAAACAATCGCTACTTAATTATATTATACTACATATTTTATTACAAATTTATGTAATTCCTTTAAAATCAACTATCAGGCTGTGATGCAAAATGTATTTTTGTACAAATACCTTTGGCTAGTTTTTAACAGTGTTCCCTAGAAGGGGACATTATTGTTATTAATTCTATGTGCATAAACAATTTGATTATTATGTATGGTGCAAATATTTTCCTCATTCTTTTGTTGATCTTTATTTGTGCTTATACTATTTTCTTGCACAGATTCTGATGCTACATTTCAGGAAAAAATTATATTTTTTCTGTTTAAGATATACTTTTTCATATCTATGCTTCACACTTTATACTTTTAAAATGAATCATGCTCTTCTCATTTCCAAATTGCTTTTGTTTAATCAGCATAGTCAAATATTTCAATGTTGAGTTTGATCATTTTCTCCCAAAATTGCTCATTATTTTTTACTTCTTTTTAAGAGGATTTACCTGTGCTTTTGTATTATGTGTGTTTACCTTCAATATATGCAGTTATTTTTTATACATTCTTTTTTTTTAATAATTCTGGGTAAAATGTATACAACATAAAACATCTCAACTACTTTAAGCATACAGTTCAGCAGTGTTAGGTACATTTGTATTATTCATATTATTTAATATTGTACTCTAACAGACATTTTAAGTCTTTTTTTTTTCTCTTGTAATATCTAGGAATTGTTGACCCTAGATCCTCATTTATTATAGGACAAGTCCTTCAGCCTGATTTTTTTCCTTCTTCCTTTTGCTTTGGACTATTTTGCAGGATACTATTGTCTAGTATTTTATTTTGAGATAATTATTATTCTTTTCATTGTCAACATCAGTTAAAATCAAAGAATAAGCATTTTTCATCTTTGTATCTACCCTACTCCTGTTACTTGTACAGTTATTTTTCTCTCTTGGATTAATGCATTTCTCTTTCTTGCTGGAGTTTCTTTTGGTTATAAGTTGGTTTTGAGTCTTTTCATTTCTTAATTTGTATTGATTTTGCTCTCACACTTGAATGGTCCTTTTTCCAGGTATATAGCTTCCTATTCAAAAGAATATTCCTTGAGTACTTTTATCTTCTTGTATACAAGGCTTCCAATGAAATGCATGTGCCTAAATATATGTACATTAATAGATAATCATTCTTGAAAGTCTTTAGGATTTTTTTGATTTATTTCTACTATTCTTAAATTTACTCATGTATTTAATAAGTAGTCATTTCTATTTTTAAGCCTTGTTTCTATTTAAAATATTATTCACCAAAGGAAAATTTTTCTCCATAATTTTATTAAATTTCTCTTTCTAACAATTCTTTTCTGTTGTGTATATATATACTTCATAAATATTGGAGTTAATGTATCCATCTTTTATGGCTCAACATTTATTTTTTTATTCTGCAACTCTGCTTGTTTTCAGGAAAGTTTCTTGATCAAATTCTTAGCATTCTGATCATCCTTTACTTGATTACATCGATTATACCTTTCAAGCACTAAAAAAACAGGATTTTATATTGCAATGTTCATTTTAAACTGTTTCAAAGATTTTAACTTTAGAAATTACTTAAAACTGAATTAAAATATCTTTTTGCAAAAGTCAATTACCATAGAGAAACAAGTTTTCCATTTGTGATTCGAGCCCAAATGTGATTCTCATGTCTGAGTGGGCTATGTTTATCATGGAACTTTTTCATTTGTGTAATTTACTCACAATTAATATGATCCTATAAATATTGAGTAGAAATATGCTATTATTATGTAACCAGAAAATATTTAAGTTTGTTAGATCAGAGGAAAACAAAAGGCAAGGGAGAAAGGGAAAGATACACCCAAGTGAATGCAGAGTTCCAGGCAATATCAAGGAGAGATGAGAAGACCACTTAAAATGAACAATGAAAATAATTAGAGGAAAACAGTAGCATGGGAAAAATTAAAGATCTCTTCAAGAAAATTAGAGATATCAAGGGACTATTTCATACAAGACTGGACATGATAAAGGATAGAAACTGTAAGGACCTAACAGAAGGAGAAGAGATTAAGAAGAGGTGGCCTGAATACACAGAAGAACTATACAAAAAAGTTCTTAATGACCCAGGTAACCATGATAGTGTGGTCACTCAGAACCAGACACCCTGGAGTGTGGAGTCAAGTGGGCCTTAGGAAACATTACTACGGACAAAGCTAACAGAGGTGATGGAATTCTAGCTGAGCTACTTCAGATCATAAAAGATGATGCTTTTAAAGTGGTGAACACAATATGCCAATAAATTGGAAAACAGCAGTGGCTACAGGACTAGAAAAGGTCAGTTTTCATTCTAAGCCCATGGAAGGGCAATGCCAAAGAATTGAGTGCACATAATTGCACTCATTTCACATTCCAGCAAGGTCATGTTCAAAATCCTCCAAGCTAAGCTTCAACAATATGTGAACCAAGAACTTCCAGATGTACAAACTGGATTTAGAAGAGGCAGAGGAACCAGAGATCAAATTGACAACATTCTTTGGATCACAGACAAAGCAAGGGAATTCCAGAAAAACATCTACTTCTGGTTCATTGACTATGCTAAAGTCTTTGACTGTGTGGATCACAACAAAGTGGAAAATTCTCTAAGAGATGGGAATACCAGAACACCAACCTGCCTCCTGAGAAACCTGTATGCAGCTCAAGAAGCATTAGTTAGGAATGGACATGGAACAATGAACTGGTTCAAAACTGGGAAAGGAGTACATCAAGGGTGAATATTGTCACTCTGTTTTATGCAGAGTACATCATGCTAAATGCCTGGCTGGATGATGCACAAGCTGGGATCAAGATTACCAGGAGAAATGTTGATAACCTCAGATTGCAGATGGCACCACCCTTATGGCAGAAAGTGAAGAGGAACTAAAGAGCCTCTTGAAAAGGTGAAAGAGGAGAGTGAAAAAGCTGGCTTAAAATTAAACATTCAGAAAACTAAGATCAAGGCCTCTGGTCCCATCACTTCATGGCAAATAGCTGGGGATACAATGGAAATAGTGACAGATTTCATTTTCTTGGGCTCCAAAATCACTGAAGATGGTGACTGCATCCATGAAATTAAAGGACACTTGCTCCTTGGAAGAAAAGCTACAGCAAACTTAGACAGCACATTAAAAACAGAGATATTATTTTCCAACAAAGGTCTATATAGTCAAAGCTATGATTTTTTCAACTAGTCATGTATGAATGTGAGAGTTAAACCATAAAGAAGGCTGAGCACCTAAGAACTGAGTGCTTTTGATCTGTGGTGCTGGAGAAGACTCTTAACATTCCCTTGGATTACGATTAGAACAAACCATTCTAAAAGAAATCTACTTTGAATATTCATTGGAAGGACTGATGCTGAAGCTGAAGCTCCAATACTTTGGCTATCTGATGAGAAGGGCTGATTTACTGGAAAAGACCTTGATGCTGGGAAAGATAGAATGCAGGAGGAGATGGCAACAACAGAGGACGAGATGGTTATATGGCATTACTGACTCAATGGACACGAGTTTGAGCAAGCTTGAAGAGATGGTGAAGGGCAGGGAAGCCTGGCTTGCTGCAGTCCATGGGATCACAAAGAGGCAGATACAACTGCTTGACTGAACAACCCCAGTGATATAGAAACAAAAGTGATTCTTGTATTCTGAAAACTTGCTAAATACACTTATTAGTTCAAAGAGTAGTTAAAAAGATTACACATGATTTGATATGGAGACAATCATGCTTTGGTTTAGGCTCCAAGTCGTGTCTGACTCTTCATGACCCCATCAACGGCAACACACTAGGCTTCCCTGTCCCTCATCATCTCCCAGAGTTTGCCAAAGTTCATGTCTGTTGAGTTGCTGGTGCCATCCAACCATCTCATCCTCTGTCACCCTTTTCTCCTGCCTTCAGTCTTTCCCAGAATCAGGGTCTTTTCCAACAAGTTGACTCTTCACATCAGGTGGCCAAATTATTGGAGCTTCAGCTTCAGCATCAGTCCTTCCAATGAATATTCAGGATTGAGTTCCTTCAGGATTGACTGTTTTGATCTCCTTGCTTTCCAAGGGACTCTCAAGAGTCTTCTCCAGCACCACAGTCCAAATGCATCAATTCTTCATGCTCTGCCTTATTTATTGTCCAGTTTTCACATCCATACTTGACTACTGGAAAGACCATAACCTTGACTATATGGGCCTTTATTAGCAAAATGATGTCTTTGATTTTTGACACACTGTCTAGATTTGTCATAGCTTTCTTGCCAGGGAGCAATGGTCTTCTAATTTCATGGCTACAGTCACCATCTGCAGTGATTTTAGAGCCCAATAAAAGGAAATTTGTCCCCACTTTCACCTTTTCCCCTTCTATTTGCCTTGAAGTAATGGGACTGGTTACCATGATCTTAGTTTTTTGTTTTTTTTTTTAACATTGAACTTTAAACCAGCTTTTTCACTTTGCAAATAAAGATTCCTTTCTTCCTGTCCATTCTCAATGACTGAATTTCTTTTCATAATTTATTTCATGGCCTGGAAACTTCACTACAATGTTTTAAAGATATACATATATAAAGACTTTATTGCAATCTTAGCATGAAAGTACTCTCTCTTTTAACATTTTATATTAACAAAACCAGAGTAGAAATGGTCATCTCACATTCGTTTGTATTTCTTTATTCTTCCACATTCATCAAGTAAATCAAATTTCATTTATCTCAGTTTCATATTTTGAAAATTTTGTAGCTTAGAATATAATTGGATAAATGTTAATTATGGTAATTTATAACTTGTCAGACAATATTTGTGTCACTGTTTTATAGTTCTAGAGTAACAGCAATGAGTTCATAAATATCAGTCATTAACTAAACATATTTTTTTTTTTCCACTCCATGATGAGTGAGTGATTTCACAAAGTGGAGCTAGAAATAAAGACTAAGATTTGGCCAAATTTGTCTTCTAAAATGTCCAAAGTCTTTAGTCCTTTACTTTTACTTAGATGGATCTACAGAAATATTGGGCTTCCCTGGTGGCTCAGACGGTAAAGAATCTGCCTGCAATGTGGGAGACCTGGGTTCGATCCCTGAGTTGGGAAGATCTCCTGGAGGGGGGCATGACAACACACTCCAGTATTCTTGCCTGGAGAATCCCCATGGACCGAGGAGCCTGGTGGGCTTGCTGGCTTTAGAACCTAGGCTCAATATTATGGTGCACAGACCTAGTTGCTCTCTGGCATGTGGAATCTTCCTATTCCAGGGGTCCAAGATGTGTTCCCTGCACTGGCACAAGATCTCTCATCCACTGTACCTCCAGGTAAGTCCTATCAGTGATTCTTGATCCGAAAACATGGTGTATTGTTATGGTTAGTGGTGGGCTTTTAATGTCAAGGATTCTAAACACTTCTGGAATCATAAATGAGAGTTAGACTACCCTGCTTGATGTCTCTGTAGAAAAAGTCTAAGGGATTCCCTGGTGGCACAGACAGTAAAGAAGTCTAGGGTATAGACTACAAAAATAATGTTTAAGTTTTTGGATTTAATATATATTTGCATTCAAAGAGATCAAAATATTAGATTTAGATGTCAAAACATTAAACTCTCAGTTCTGTGGGAAAGAATAGAGGTTAGGTAATTTTAATTGTGATTTTTCTTCTGATGTGAAATCATCAATATTGTAAGAGAATATTCCAGGGATGACTGAAGAAAAAGTTTGAATGAATATTCAGTGTTCTTCATGGTCATAGAGACTATCTAAAGATTCAAATGTATTATTTTCCAGAGCCTCGACTCATTAATTAACCTAAAACCTAGGTGTGAATTATTTGATAAAAGGGACTCAGATATGAGGACAAATTATGTAAGTGTTGATTGACAATTACTTGGTATATTAGAGAATGTACTAAGGGAAGAGAGATGGAACATTTGCATACAGCAAATTTTTTGAAAGACGATTTACAAAATTGTATCTGACACTGCATGTATGTGTGCTAAGTCATTTCAGTCATATTCATCTCTATGACATGGCTACATAATGCAGGGGTTTACAGATGGCCACTTAGTGGTCATAAGGCATGATAGCCAAGAGAAAAAGTTCTATAACTCCAAGTGCATCAATAAGAAACACTTGAATAACATAAGTATTATAAGTTATTGACCTGTTGTTGTCTGTTGCTATGTTGTATAAATATCTAGGAATACAAGCAGATGCAAATGGAATTTCTAATAAGGCAAAATTCTGTAGGAAATAGTACATAGGTGTTTTAAGGTAAGAGTCCACTAAAGTGAGGCATATAATGTCCAGATTCCCAGTTATACTCAACATGTATGTGAGAAATAGAAACACAAAAGTTAGAACTTGAAGTTGAGGGTCATCTGTCAGTCCAAGGAGAATGAAAGTTGTTATTGTTTGGTTTCTCATCATGGATCTCCAGTATTGTTTTTATTATTATTTTCAAGAAAATTCCAGAGAGATTTCAAATGCATAGAAGTATATTGAAGGCAAATAGTGCAGCATCCTCTCTTGTTGAGCATCACACTCTTGATGCCACCTCTACAACCAAAACAAACAAGATTAGTAAAAAAATCATAGGTCAAAAAAATCCTATCAGAGATTTGAGAATCCAAAGAAAATTAAATTAAATAAGCTATATAAAATAATACACACTTCATAGGAGAGGAATGACTCTAAATCATTCACATCTATAGCAGAGATAAAGAAAGTGGAGGGATTTTCCAAAGGGAAGAGTAAAACAAAGCCAATCAAAGTGTTATTAAATAATACACTTTTAGTAACTATATATGGCCTTTTATGATAGATTGGAATTCCAAGCTTCCCTAGTCAGAGTGAATTTTCACTTGCAACTCCTTCCCACAAGTTCACACTGGAGGCATTATATCAAAATTTTGGGGAAAGAACAGCTAATGTCCCAAATATAAAGAAAATGTCCTCTGAACACATTTAAGACTTTCAAATGCAGAAAGATGAAGAATGGGACAGAGAACTGAGAAAAAATCCTTCCAAAACAATTCAGATCTACACAGGATACAAGATAGCCAGTAACCCAAATTGGGGCAGTCTATCAAGGCAGAGAAAAGTCTCCTAGGATCCAGAAATCTGGGAGTGGACTACAGAGCAAAGAAAACTAACCAGTGTGAGGACAGAAGGCTATCCTTGAGATGTTGAAAAGGATTACGACAGCAACAAAACTGTGAATCTAAAATTATTTACTCAGCAAAAAATCAATCAGATATGAAGGCAAAATCAGACATTTTTATATAGAAAAAAACAGAAATAAGTTATTTCCCAAACAGCTGCACTTAAAAGAATGGTAAAGAGTTCTTTTTGTTGAATATATGCAGTACTAGGTGAAATCTAGAAATGCAGAAACAAAAATAATCAGGATTGAGAAATTTAATAAAATCTCTGTTTTCTTAATATCTTTTCTCTCTCCTTCCATGTATTTATTCATTTTCTTTAAACAATTAACATAAAGATTAGAAATGAGAATTATCATTTTCCACATATAAAATCATTTTTTATTTAGAAAATCTTATCAAATCTATTTAAGAAACACTTCTTAAGTTAATAAGTGAATTTAGCAAGGTTCTAGGACACAAGGTCAATGAAACAAAATTAATTTTCTAAACCTTGACAACAAATAATTGGAAAATGAAAATGAAAAGTATTTAAAATAACAGTAACATCTTCTTAGAAGTTAGTCAAATGAAAAATGGACGAGGCCATCAATCTTAGCTGTATAAATTATTGAAAACCTAAAAGAGATGACTATTCTCATGAATTAGAAGACTGAATATTAATATTGGCTTTCTCCATATTGTTTCATAGATTCAGTGCAATTTCAGTGTAAAACTGCTACAGGAAAACCTAGGCAAAACATTCTCTGACATAAATCACAGCAGGCTCCTCTATGACCCACCTCCCAGTGTAATGGAAATAAAAGCAAAAATAAACAGATGGGACCTAATTAAGCTTAAAAGCTTTTGCACAATGAAGGAAACTATAAGGTTTCCTTCACTGAAAAGACAGCCTTCAGAATGGGAGAAAATAATAGCAAATGAAGCAACTGGCAAAAAATTAATCTCAAAAATATACAAGCAGCTCAATTCCAGAAAAATAAATGACCCAATCAAAAAATGGACAAAGAACTAAACAGACATTCCTCCAAAGAAGACAAACAGATGTCTAACAAATACATGGAAAGATGCTCAACATCACTCATTATCAGTTCAGTTCAGTTCAGGTCACTCAGTCATGTCCAACTCTTTGTGACCCCATGAATCGCAGCACACCAGGCCTCCCTGTCCATCACCATCTCCTGGAGTTCACTCAAACTCACGTCCATTGAGTCAGTGATGCCATCCAGCCATCTCATCATCTGTTGTCCCCTTTTCCTTCTGCTCCCAATCCCTCCCAGCATCAGTCTTTTCCAATGAGAAATGAGAATCAAAACCACAATGAGGTACCATCTCACACCAGTCAGAATGGCCACTATTCAAAAGTCTACAAACATCAAAAAGAATACATTTGAATCAGTTCTAATGAGGTGGATGAAACTGGAGCCTATTATACAGAGTGAAGTAAGCCAGAAAGAAAGACACCAATACAGTATACTAACGCATATATATGGAATTTAGAAAGATGATAATGATAACCCTGTATGCGAGACAGCAAAAGAGACACAGATGTATAGAACAGTCTTTTGGACTCTGTGGGAGAGGGAGAGGGTGGGATAATTTGGGAGAATGGCATTGAAACATGTATAATATCATATATGAAACGAGTCGCCAGTCCAGGTTCGATGCATGTTACTGGATGCTTGGGGCTGGTGCACTAGGATGACCCAGAGGGATGGTACGGAGAGGGAGGTGAGAGGGGGTTCGGGATGGGGAACACGTGTATACCTGTGGCAGATGCATTTTGATATATGGCAAAACCAATACAATATTGTAAAGTAATTAACCTCCAATTAAAATAATAAATTTATATTTAAAAAAAGTCTACAAACAATAAATACTGAAGAGGGTGTGGAGAAAAGGGAACCCTCTTACACTCTTGGTGGGAATGCAAACTAGTACAGCCACTATGGAGACCAGTGTGGAGATTTCTTAAAAAACTGGAAATAGAACTGCCTTATGACCAAGCAATCCCACTGCTGGGCATACACATCAAGGAAACCAGAATTGAAAGAAACACGTGTACCCCAATGTTCATCACAGCACTGTTTATAATAGCCAGGACATGGAAGCAGCCTAGATGTCCATCAGCAGATGAATGGATAAGAAAGCTATGGTACATATACACAATGGAGTATTACTCAGCCATTAAAAAGAATACATTTGAATCAGTTCTAATGAGGTGGATGAAACTGGAGCCTATTATACACAGTGAAGTAAGCCAGAAAGAAAAACACCAATACAGTATACTAACACATATGTATGGAATTTAGAAAGATGTTAATGATAACCCTGTACGTGAGACAGCAAAAGAGACACAGATGTATAGAATAGTCTTTTGGACTGTGTGGGAGAGGGCGAGGGTGGGATGATTTGGGATAATGGCATTGAAACATGTTTAATATCATATATGAAACGAGTCGCCAGTCCAGGTTCGATACAGGATACTGGATGCTTGGGGCTGGTGCACTGGGATGATCCAGAGGGATGGTACGGGAAGGGAGGTGGGAGAGGGGTTCAGGATGAGGAACGTGTGTATACCTGTGGCAGATTCATGTTGATGTATGGCAAAAACAATACAATTTTGTAAAGTAATTAACCTCCAATTAAAATAAATAAATTTATATTTAAATTCAAATGCAATTTCAATCACTATCCCAACTGGATTTTTTTTTTTTTTTTTTTTTAGAAAAACTGATAAGCTGTATGTAATATTTATATGGGAAAGGGAAGCAGCTGATATCAGGTCAAACCAATCTTGAAAATGCTGCAGAATTTACAGTACATAGATTCAAGACACTTTAAAGCCACAGTGACAAAAACAGTGAGGTACTGGTATAAAGATCAACACAGATAAATAACATAAAATGGATCATTCAGATTCACAGATACATGACCAACTGACTTTGACAAAGGCACTGGAGTAATTCAGCATGCAGGCAAGATTTCTTGGAACACACAATCAAGCACAAACCATAAAAGGAAAACTTGATAAACTGGATTTCATCAAAATTAAAACTGCTCTTCAAATGACATTAAGAAAATAAAAAAGCAAATCACAGACAGGGAGAAAATAGTCACAATACACATATATGAAAAAGGATTTGTATGAGAAAGCACTGAGGTAGAAATTGTTAGACAGTCAGTGTAGAAGTCAGAGTCTTTGTTCTTTTTCTAATTTCAATTTTAATTCTCACACACAAGTGTTTTGGCTCCACTAGCCTAAGTCTGTATTTGTTCCAGTTTCCAGGCATTCAGAGGAATTCCTTCCTGGTCCAGAGGATCATAAAACATTCAGATCTAGGACAGGACAATTAACTCCTGTCCAGTTTATCAAGGAGAAACATTCTGGGTAGACAATTAGCTTCTGAACATACATCTGTGCTGTGCTGTGCTTAGTCGCTCAGTAGTGTCCGACTCTTTGTGGCTTCATGGACTGTAGGCCCCTAGGCTCCTGTGTCCGTGGGGATTCTCCAGGCAAGAACACTGGAGTGGGTTGCCATCTAGCCCCTAAATAATGGCCTGGGGGTCTTGAGAAAGGGTCGAGGGATGGCGTCAATATGTCTAGAAAAACTGAGAAACTGGGAGATCCAAGAAAGCCATAAAAACGACAAACTGGACATTGAAACATTTAAACTGATTGATGAAAAATTACACATATCTGGGCCCGAACCAATCAAAAACTAACAGATCAATGCTAATAAAGATATGAAAACTGCTATTATTCCCACTGAGAAGGGCTCTTTACCCCTTCTCAGTGTCCCTGCTGAGGGCTTTGTGTCTCTGTCCTTTTTAACAGAAACTTTGCCTGAGTAAGTGTTTGAGAGTTTGTGAAATTCATTCTTTGTCTCGGTGAACAGAACCCCACTTCCTGTTTCAGCCCCAACAGATGTTCACCAGCACAGAAGCTCTCTGAAACCCATCTTTTTGGGATTTAATGGAGGCTTTATTATGTAGTTGCTGCTGCTGCTAAGTCACTTCAGTCATGTCCAACTCCGTGAGACCCCATAGACAGCAGCCCACCAAGCTCCCCCGTCCCTGGGATTCTCCAGGCAAGAACACTGGAGTGGGTTGCCATTTCCTTTTCCAATGCAGGAAAGTGAAAAGTGAAAGTGAAGTCGCTCAGTCGTGTCCGACTCGTCACGACCCCATGGAATGCAGCCTACCAGGCTCCTCCATCCATGGGATTTTCCAGGCAAGAGCACTGGAGTGGGGTGCCATTGCCTTCTCCATTATTATGTAGTTATTATTGATTATATCATTGGTCTCTGTACATTGAACTAAATCTCCAGCGAGTACCCTCTCTCTTTGCTGAGGTGAGGGATTTCAGTTCAGTTCAGTTCAGTCGCTCAGTCATGTCCAACTCTTTGTGACCCCATGGACTGCAGCACACCAGCCCCCCTTGTCCATCACCAACTCCGGGAGCTTGCTCAAACTCATGTCCATCAAGTCGGTAATGGCATACAATCATCTCATCCTCTGTCGACCCCTTCTTCTGCCTTCAATGTTTCCCAGCATCAGGTCCTTTTCCAATTTGGGGACTGTAAATTCCAATCCTCTAATCAGTTGATTGATTTCCCTGGCAGCCAGGCTTCATCCTAAGGTGATTTAAGGTCTTACCATATCTTCTCATTAACATAAGGAAAGATACCTTTATTACTCTCATCCCTTAAGAAATTCCAAGTGTTGTAGGAGCATCCTGTCAGGAACTGGATGATGACAAATAGCCATTTTTTTTATATAAACCACAAAATCACACAGCCCAGAGATCTTCATTGTTCATGATAAGATGACAGTACCAGTGTTATGATTACTGTGTTGTTTTCTGAGCCAATTTTGTTTTTTGGCAAATATACAATAGATATTCTGATGATCTTTTCATAAAATTTCAAGGGTGAAGCATAGAAATGTTGTAAAAATGTAAAATCTGAAAGGAATAACCCTTTTAATAACAGTAGGTATTGACGCTTTTGAACTGTGGTGTTGGAGAAGACTCTTGAGAGTTCTTGGACTGCAAGGAGGTCCAACCAGTTCATTCTGAAGGAGATCAGCCCTGGGATTTCTTTGGAAGGAATGATCCTGAAGCTGAAACTCCAGTACTTTGGCCACCTCATGGGAAGAGTTGACTCATTGGAAAAGACTGATGCTGGGAGGGATTGGGGGCAGGAGGAGAAGGGGACAGCAGAGGATGAGATGGCTGGATGGCATCACTGGCTCGATGAACGTGAGTCTGAGTGAACTCTGGGAGCTGGTGATGGATGGGGAGGCCTGGCATACTGCGATTCATGGGGTTGCAAAGAGTCGGACACAACTGAGAGACTGAACTGAACTGAACTGAACTGAACTGAGGTATGGATGAATGATGGGTTGATTATCATGTACAGGAATATTAACTAGCATCAAGTTTAGATCTTGGTATTCTCTGAAATCATATTGATAAAGGCTTGTCTCTTATCTAAAAAATGTGTATGTGTGTATATTTTATGAAAAGATTTTATTGTGGTAAGAACACTTTGTGAGATTTACCCTTTTAACAAATTTTTAGTGTAGAATACATTATTGTTGATTGTAGGTATAATGTTGTAAAGCAGGTCTCTAGAGTTTATGAATTTTACATAACTAAAATTTTATGCTTTTTCATTAATAATTCTCCAGTCCCCTGACCCTTTCAGCCCTGTTCCCTGGTAATCACTATTCTAGTCTTTAATTTTATTAATTTGACTATTTTGAAAATTTCATGTAAATGAAATCAGGAAGTTTTTGTCTTTCTGTATCTCGTTTATTTCACTTAGGATACTGTCTTCAAGGTACATCCACAGTGTCACTTGATGCCGAATTTTCTTCTTTTTGAAGGGTGAATAGAATTCCATTATATGTATATACCACATTTACCTTATCCATTAATCGGTAGGTAGACATTTAGGTTGTTTCTACATATTAGTTATTGTGAATATTGCTGCAATGAACATGAGTGTGCACATATCTCTTTGAGATCCTTTTCAGTTCTTTTGGATACATACCAGGAAGTGAGATTATTGGGTAGTGCTATGGAAAGACTAGAGGTCTCTTCAAGAAAATTAGAGATACCAAAGGAATATTTCATGTAAAGATGGGCTCGATAAAGGACAGAAATGGTATGGACCTAACAGAAGCAGAAGATATTAAGAAGAGGTGGCAAGGATACACAGAAGAACTGTACAAAAAAGATCTTCACAACCCAGATAATCATGATGGTGTGATCACTCACCTAGAGACAGACATCCTGGAATGTGAAGTCAAGTGGGCCTTAGAAAGCATCACTACGAACAAAGCTAGTGGCGGTGATGGAATTCCATTGGAGATATTTCAAATCCTGAAAGATGATGCTGTGAAAGTGCTGCACTCAATATGCCAGCAAATTTGGAAAACTCAGTAGGACTGGAAAAGGTCAGTTTTCATTCCAATTCCAAAGAAAGGCAATGCCAAAGAATGCTCAAACTACCACACAATTGCACTTATCTCACGTGCTAGGAAAGTAATGCTCAAAATTCTCCAAGCCAGGCTTCAGCAATACGTGAACTGTGAACTTCCAGATGTTCAAGCTGGTTTTAGAAAAGGCAGAGGAACCAGAGATCAAATTGCCAACATCTGCTGGATCATGGAAAAAGCAAGAGAGTTCAAGAAAAACATCTATTTCTGCTTTATTGACTATGCCAAAGCCTTTGACTGTGTAGATCACAATAAACTGTGGAAAATTCTGAAAGAGATGGGAATACCAGACCACCTGACTTGCCTCTTGAGAAATCTGTATGTAGGTCAGGAAGCAACAGTTACAATTGGACATGGAACAACAGACTGGTTCCAAAGAGGAAAAGGAGTAGGTCAAGGCTGTATATTGCCACCGTGCTTATTTAACTTATATGCAGAGTACATCATGAGAAACGCTGGACTGGAAGAAACACAAGCTGGAATCAAGATTGCGGGGAGAAGTATCAGTCACCTCAGATATGCAGATGACACTACCCTTATGGCAGAAAGTGAAGAGGAACTAAAAAGCCTCCTGATGAAAGTGAAAGTGGAGAGTGAAAAAGTTGGCTTAAAGCTCAACATTCAGAAAAGGAAAATCATGGCATCTGGTCCCATCACTTCATGGCAAATAGACGGGGAACTAATGGAAACAGTGTCAGATTTCATTTTTTTCGGTTCCAAAATCACTGCAGATGGTGACTGCAGCCATGACATTAAAAGACGCTTACTCCTTGGAAGGAAAGTTATGACCAACCTAGATAGCATATTCAAAAGTAGAGACATCACTTTGCCAACAAAGGTTCGTCTAGTCAAGGCTATGGTTTTTCCTGTGATCATTTATGGGTGTGAGATTTGGACTGTGAAGTAGGCTGAGCGCTGAAGAATTGCTGCTTTTGAACTGTGGTGTTGGAGAAGACTCTTGAGAGTCCCTTGGACTGCAAGGAGATCCAACCAGTCCATTGTGAAGGAGATCAGCCCTGGGATTTCTTTGGAAGGAATGATGCTAAAGCTGAAACTCCAGTACTTTGGCCACCTCATGCGAAGAGCTGACTCATTGGAAAAGACTCTGATGCTGGGAGGAATTGGGGGCAGGAGGAGAAGGGGACGACAGAGGATGAGATGGCTGGATGGCATCACTGGCTCGATGGACGTGAGTCTGAGTGAACTCCAGGAATTGGTGATGGACAGGGAGGCCTGGCGTGCTGCGATTCATGGGGTCGCAAAGAGTCACACACAACTGAGCGACTGAACTGAAGTGAACTGATATTTAATTTTTTAAGGAAACTGAGTGACTATTAAAGAAAAAAACTGAATGAAAAAAAGAGTAATCCAATAAATAATGAGAAAATATATAAAATACAGGGAAATAGCAGTTGTAAAAGACTAAATGTGAACACAGAGAGGCCTGCAGTTTCGAGAGCCTATAGCATAAATTGTAGTGAATAGAGGAAATAGTTTCAGGTGATGATCTGTGTAAGCTTCTTTTTCTAGGAAATGTGGTAAATAGTTTGTGTTCCTCCACTGTATAACCATTCATATCATTAAAAATGCAGGACCTTTATATACAGCTTTTCATATTTCTTTTGAAAACATTTGTAAGTTTCTAAGATTCCGTACATCTGGCTGTTTTTTCTTTAATACTTTTACTTAATTTTTGATGTGTGCTTGCCTATTTTAGAGACATTGTGTGTTTGCATTTCAATATATGTGTCTGCATCTGGCAGGCTTTAGTAATACCAAAATATTTAAATTCCTCAAAATAGTTGTTTTCCATTCTCACAATTTCCCCTTTCATTTCTTTCTTTTTATTTTTATTTATTTATTTATTTATTTTTTGAGAAAAGCTTATAACATTTTAGAGGCTTCCCAGGAGGTACAGTGGTAAAGACTCTGCCTGTCAATGCAGAAGACACAAGAGACACCAGTTCGATTCCTGGATTGGGAAGATACTCTGGAGTAGGAAATGACAACCCACTACAGTATTCTTGCCTGGATAATCCCATGAATCCTGATGGGTTAGAGTCCATGGGGTCACAAAGAGTTAGACACAACTGAACATGTATATATTACTATTATTACCATAACGTTTAAAAGTTTTGTTATTAAAAATTCAATACACATTTTTTGTAATTTTTGTTTTAATATTTAGTATTTAGTTTTGCTATAGATTAATTGATAATAGGTGCCTGAGTTTCTTTTTGGGTTCTCTATTCTCTTCCCTTGATCAACGTGTCTGTTTTTGTGCCTATACCAAACTGTTTTGTTTAGCTTTTAGGATTTAGTATTAGTATTTAGCAAAATGCTATTTATTATTTCCATAATTGCAAAGGTTTATTATTCTCCTTCATAAAAGTGCTTATTTTCTGCAAGTTAACTTTTGCTTTCTTTAACATAGTATTGCTTCTGTTCACTCCCAAAGGTACATGGCAATAAAATTTTACTAGTTGTTCTGTATTGTACCTACCCCAAAGAAATTACCTAATACATATTTGTTATGTGAATCAATAAATAAATCATTTAAAAGTTTTTCATATGAAAGTCATTTGAAAAACTAATGGCAACCATTACTTATTCTTTCTCTGGAAAATGTAAAAATTTATCAACTTACTGTTCTTCTCTCTTGGTAGATCTAATTTGGAGATATGCCTCTGTTTTACTTGTTGTGTTTCATTTTTGATGCTTTTAATTTGAAGGTGAAGCCAGGATTTAAATTTTAAAAAATTATTAACCTGCTCATTTATGTAAGGATCTTAAATGATGTTTCTGAAGAAGTCGTCACTAGGCCAGGATGAATGAGTGTTTTGAGTAAATTAACCTGATGGCAAAACTTGGTAGTTCAGAATGTGTTTATTTGGCTTTACATTCTCTTATTTTCTTGGGAAAATATCGCAATTCTTTTGAATGAATTATTGAAGGCTTGTTTGACTTGCTTGTTTCTCAGTGTGTAAATGAAAGGGTTCAGCACTGGAGCGATGGAAGTAATGAGGATGGTCACACCCTTGTTAATGGCCACTGAGTCCTTTGCTGAAGGTTTGATGTAGATGAAGATGCAGCTACCATAGGTGATTGAAACTACAATCATGTGGGAAGAGCAAGTGGAAAAGGCCTTTTTCTTTTGTTGGGCAGAAGGGAATCCTAAAATTGTCTTGATGATATAAATATAGGACAGAGCCACACACATCAGTGTCATAAGTAAGGTCAGCACAGCACAGATGATAACAGTCTGTTCCATGTACCAAGTATTTGAACATGAGATTTTCAGGATGGGAGATGTATCACAGACAAAATGATCAACGATATTAGAATCACAAAATTCCAATTCTAGGCCTAGGCTAAGTGGGGGGATTATAATGAATAGACCAGCTACCCAACAACAAAAGACAAGTCTTCTGGAGACTGTGCGACTCATGATGGTCACATAATGCAGGGGTTTGCAGATGGCCACATAGCGGTCATAGGACATAGCAGCTAGGAGAAAAAACTCAGTTACAGCAAAGAGGTCAGTAAAAAATACTTGGCTGACACAGGCATTGTAGGTAATGACCTTGTCACCTGTCGCGATGTTATACAGATATCTGGGAATACAAGCTGATGTGAATGAGATCTCCAAGAAGGAGAAATTTTGTAAGAAATAGTACATGGCTGTCTTAAGGTGGGAGTCCAGTAAGATGAGGAAGATGATGGTCAGATTCCCAGTTAGGCTTAGCATGTAGGTGAGAAAGAGGAAGATAAGAAGGAAAACCTGCAGTTGAGGGTCATCTGTCAGTCCCAGCAGAATGAATGTGGTTACTGTACTGTTTCTCATTGCTGACTGCTGAGTTCTGTTAAATCTGCATGTTAACGTTGAAATGTTTCACTTTAGATTATTTTAACAGTATGGAAGGTATCATATTCAAGTTTTTCCTAATTTATCATTATTTAAAAATATTTACAATTGAAATATTCACTCTGTAAAGGACTACTTTTCATTGTGGTGGGTCTGTCATTTCGTAGGAGCAAAGATGTCTTGTGATATTCAAGAGTTCTCTGTTTGATGTTGTTACTTGACATTTTGTTCTTTATTAAAGTATTAAGATATAAAGTATGTAAGATCATTTGGGTTCACTGCGCCCACACTCTGTAGTCACTTAAAATCTCTGTTTGAGCTCTATGATTAAAGAATTTTCTCTTCTATTTTTGTTCATTACATACACTTCCCCTCAACACCTCTAAACTCTATAATGTGTGCATGTACACACACAGACATACACACACACATACACACACACACACACACACACAAAACTTCTTCAGCTCCCTACCTGACACTGCTTCTGTCAACGTTTCTTTCACTAAGTAATCACTTATAACCCACAGTGATGCAAAATATAGAATGTCTTAATGCACAATGTAGTTATACTTATGTATAATATATGTTTATATTTTCATGAAATGATCTGGTAAGTAAACTTCAAAGATAGTACAGATGATGTATTTTGCTGACTCTTTTATCTGTCTGTTAGTATTCTCTTCACTTTTTTCACATCTCACCATACTAATATCCCCTTTTTATTTTCATTAATTCTTATGTTTTGCTATGTCTTTCAGATGGTCATTTGTAAATCAATATCTTTGTTTTGTAATACTTGATACTCAGATGAAATTTGACATATCTATTTGAACATTCACATGGACTATGTCACAAATAAAATGCATGGTCTTTATCTCTCTCCCTTCTCCTCTTATTATGTTCCTTTCAATAAAGATAATAGATTGCATTTACTGAGCACATTCCATGTGACAGATTTTTTGGTAAATACTTCTCACACATCATATGCTTTATGTCTTCAACTCACTTGAATAACTTCTACTAATTTTCACCTGAAGCCCTCTGGAAAGTTTCCTGAAAGTGTGATCACTATGCTACCAGCCTCTGTGTTCCCACAGAAAGCAATGCTTGCTACCATTTTAACACTTAAGAAAGAACACTTATTTGTGTATTAAGTTTCCTCTGGACCCCTCAATTCATGTGTATGTGGACTCACTTTACTGTGTGAACTAGTGTATTGTTTTACTGACATGGGACAGGGTCAGCTCTGACTCAGTAGAAGACGCAGCTAAGGCCTCAGGGTTGCAGTACCTGACGTGAAAAATAAGAAATGAATGAGGCTCATGGTTTGCCTTACAAAACAACCTAAAAAGATTGGAAATATATCAGCAACTAAAGTAGATTAAGTTGATATGTAAGAGAAACATTTCTGCTGCTCATCTCCTACCTTCCTCCAACTCTTCCTAAATCTCAGGCAATACATGCATCATGTCACTGAATGAACTTAGCCCAGTCGCTACCACTGGATATTATTCAATGTTCTAAGAAGTCTGCTTTTTCCTTTTAAAGTTACACAAAGTATAGTAAAACAAGATTTAAAAGAAGACTCAGTGATATGTGGCTAACTGTTTTTTTTTAATCCTACTTTTTCAAAAGACATGTTTGAAATGAGGGCAAGAATCTCTGATGAGGATGCAATTTCAGTCACATAATTCTGTGGGGAAACTAAGGAGTATACTTTTACAATTAAATGAATATATCTCTTATTTTTTGATGTGAACTCAATATATTTCTGGATGGTCATCAAATTTTGATCCTGTTAGATGCCAGTATATTTTAATGCATAAAAATCTCTGATAAAATGATATGTTTATATCCAAAGGAACTGTATTCTAAAAACATGAGAAAAGTATGTTTTATCAAATATAGAAATTTATCACTCACATTTTCAATTTTTAAAAGACAGGTAAAATATATTTTCCAAAGCATAGCAAGACTTAAATCACAGAAAACTGAATAAAATCGAAATGACCAATCTCACTTACTATTATGACTGTCAATCATAGTTTCTGCTGTTTGTTGACACATATGCAGTCTTAAAACTCCTAAATTGAAAATGACGTTAGGACGAAGATTTTCATATGAGCTTTTGGTTACTTTTGCTTATGAATCCACTGTCATGTTCACAACAAATCTAAGATGCCTCTTAGAGGTATCTTTCTGAAGCATCCATCTTCAAACAATTACATGGATTTCCTTGTTGTATTATTATAACTTCTCTCAAAAAATAAATATAATATTATATGAGGGTGATGGAATGTCAGAAATCTTCTCCAGTTTGAGGAAATTTGCTATGCTGACCTCTCAGGGCTATGAACACTGACTATATCTAGCTTGATATTTGTTTTATTTGATAAAAATGCAACCAAGTGAATAAACAAAGAGTCCCTGGTGACCCAAGAACAAAGTCACTAATGAATCTTTTGAGTAATAAAATTTGTGGTAAAAAAAACATGGTAACTATAGCTTCTTTGGATACGGTTTCCTTGGAGACTGGGGGATGCTGCAGATAAAGGCCAATAGGAAAACAGAAGGGACTTCCCCAATGGATCAGTGGCAAAGAATCTGCCTGCAATGCAGGAGCCACAGGAACACGGGTTTGATCCCTGGGTCAGGAAGATTCCCTGGAGAAGGGCATGGCAACTCACTCAAGCATTCTTGTCTGGAGAACCCCATGGACAGAGAAGCCTGGCAGGTACAATTCATAGGTCACAAAGAGTAGAAGACGACTGAAGTGATTTAGCATGCATGCATACAGAACAACAGAAGAGTCTGGTTGTAAAACGAAATTTTAACTTCTTCTTACTGTCACATGGAATAAACTGAAGACCATAAAAAAACCACATTTCTTATTAACTAGTCTATATCATAAATCACTTATTACCTTTCAGTTCAGTTTGGTTCAGTCACTCAGTCGTGTTCAACTCTTTGCAACCTCATGAACTGCAGCACGCCGGGCCCCCCTGTCCATCACCAACTCCTGAAGTTCACTCAAACTCACATCCATCGAGTTGGTGATGCCATCCAGCCATCTCATCCTCTGTCATCCTCTTCTCCTCTTGCCCCCAATCCCTCCCAGCATCAGTCTTTTCCAATGAGTCAACTCTTCTCATGAGGTGGCCAAAGTATTGGAGTTTCAGCTTTAGCATCAGCCCTTCCAAAGAACACCCAGGACTGATCTCCTTCAGAATGGACTGGTTGGATCTCCTTCCAGTCCAAGGGACTCTCAAGAGTCTTCTCCAACACCACAGTTCAAAAGCATCAATTCTTCAGCGCTCAACTTTCTTCACAGTCCAACTCTCACATCCATACATGACCACTGGAAAAATGATAGCCTTAACTAGATAGACCTTTGTTGGCAAAGAAATATCTCTTTCTTTCAATATGCTATCTAGGTTGGTCCTAACTTTCCTTCCAAGTAAGTGTCTTTTAATTTCATGGCTGCAATTACCATCTGCAGTGATTTTGGAGCCCAAAAATATAAAGTCTGACACTGTTTCACTGCTTCCCCACCTATTTCCCTAGAAGTGATGGGACGAGATGCCATGATCTTATTTTTCTGAATGTTGAGTTTTAAGCCAACTTTTTCACTCTCCTCTTTCACTTTCATCAAGAGGCTTTTGAGTTCCTCTTCACTTTCTGCCATAAGGGTGGTGTCATCTGCATATCTGAGGTTACTGATATTTCTCCTGGCAATCTTGATTCCAGCTTGTGCTTCTTCCAGTCCAGCGTTTCTCATGATGTACTCTGCATATAAGTTAAATAAGCAGGGTGACAATATACAGCCTTGACATGATCCTTTTCCTATTTGGAACCAGTCTGTTGTTCCATGTCCAGTTCTAAATGTTGCTTCCTGAGCTGCATATAGGTTTCTCAAGAGGCAAGTCAGGTGGTCTGATATTTCCATCTCTTTCAGAATTTTCCACAGTTTATTGTGATCTACACAGTCAAAGGCTTTGGCATAGTCAATAAAGCAGTAGTAGCTGAAGTTGAACGGTTCTATGAAGACCTACAAGACTTTTTAGAACTAACACCCAAAAAAGATGTCCTTTTCATTATAGAGGACTGGAATGCAAAAGTAGGAAATCAAGAAACACCTGGAGTAAGAGGCAAATTTCGCCTTGGAGTACGGAATGAAGCAGGGCAAAAGCTCATAGAGTTTTGCCAAGATAACGCACTGGTCAGAGCAAACACTCTCTTCCAACAGCACAAGAGAAGACTCTACACATGGACATCACCAGATGGTCAACAGCAATATCAGATTGGTTATTACCATTAGGAAATTTTAATTAGATAAGAAATTTTAAAATATGTAAAATCATATAACCCATATAGACTTGTTTCTTCAAATGTATCCACATATTTATAAGACTACTAAAAATAAGCATTAACAACAGATTATGTATAATTGGATACATAAGTCAATGTTCTTAATCTTCTAAACATAGTCTAAATTAATATACATATAATTATATATTAATTACTTATTAATTCATGTTTAACAGCTTTTTTTAACATCTTAATATCTTAATGTTCCTTCAGATATTAAAATCAAAGTGCCATAAATTCATGTCCTTTAAAATTTTCCATGTTCCTGCTACTGCTACTGCTAAGTCGCTTCAGTCGTGTCCGGCTCTGTGTGACCCCATAGACGGCAGCCCACCAGGCTTCCCCGTCCCTGGGATTCTCCAGGCAAGAACACTGGAGTGAGTTGCCATTTCCTTCTCCAATGCATGAAAGTGAAAAGTGAAAGTGAAGTTGCTCAGTCGTATCCAACTCTTAGCGACCCCATGGACTGCAGCCCACCAGGCTTTTCCATCCATGGATTTTCCAGGCAAGAGTACTGGAGTGGGGTGCCATTGCCTTCTCTGTCCATGATCCTATGGTCAACTAATTTATGACAATGGAGGCAAAAATATGCAATGTGACAGGACAGCGTCTGAAAAATGAATCTGGGAAAATTGGACATTGTGCATGCATGCTTAGTTGTGTCTGATTCTTTGTGACCCCATGAATTATAGGCTGCCAGGTTCGTCTGTCCATGGGGTTTTCCTTGTAAGACTCATGGAGTAGGTTGCCATTTCCTCCTTAGGGTATCTTGCCCACCCAGGGATTGAACCCATGTCTCCTGTTTTGGCAGGTGGATTCTTTAGCACTGAGCCACCTGGGAAGCCTGGGAAAACTGGACAGCCACATGCAACAAATAAATAAAATAGTATAAAACTAGTACTACCTTACACATTGCACCAAAATTAACTCCAATTGATAAAAGATTTGAATGTAAAACCTGAAACTATAAAGCTCTCAGTAGAAAACACTGGCAGTAAGTTCCTTGGCTTTGGGCTTGGTGATGTTTTCTTGAATTTGACACCAAAACCAAAGGCAACAAAAGCAAAAATAGACAAGCGGGACCTAATCAAACTAAAAAACGTCTGCACATCAGTTCAGTTTAGTTCAGTCACTCAGTCGTGTCTGACTCTTTGTGACCCCAGGGACTGCAGCATGCCAGGCTTCCCTGTCCATCACGAACTCCTGAAGCTTGCTCAATCTCTTGTCCATAGAGTCGGTGATACCATCTGATCATCTCATCCTCTGTCACCTCCTTCTCCTCTTGCCTTCAGTTTTCCCAGTATCTGGGTCTTTTCCAATGAGTCATTTCTTTGTTATCAGGTGGCCAAAGTATTGGAGCTTCAGCATCAGTTCTTCCAATGAATATTCAGGACTGATTTTCTTTAGGATTGACTGGTTTGATCTTCTTTCTGTCCAAGAGACTCTCAAGAATCTTCTCCAATGCCACAGAAAAAAGCATCAGTTCTTTGGTACATAGTCATCATGTTATACATTAGATCCTCAGCCATCTTTATACCTAAAAGTTTGTACTTTTTAAAATAACAGAATTCTCCTTATTTCCTTCACCCACTAACTTTTGGTGACCACTTTTCTACTATGTCTGAGTTTTATTTTATTTTTTAGATTCCATATATAAGTGATACCATGCAATATTTAACTTTGACTTCTCTCACTTAATGCCCCCAAGTTCAATCCATGTTGTCTTAAAAAGACAGAATTTCTTTTCAGTTGCTGAATATACACTGTATGTACATATTCATGTGCATTTTTTCCTGTACCAGGAGGAAAACTACTTTCTTTCAGCTTCTTAGAGGCTGCATGCATTCTTTGACTCCTGTTCTTTCCTTGTATCATTCCAGCCTCTTGTTTCAATTATCACATCTCCAACCACTAATTTGATTCTTTTCCTTCTGATTAAATGGTGCTCATTCAGATAATCCAAGATAAACTTATTTTAAGATCTATAACTTTATCACATCTATCAAATTCCTTTTGCAATTTAAGGTAACATTCATAGGTTTCAGGAGTTAGAATATCTTTAGATGGATCATTATTCAGCATATTGTATATAAGCAAAATTGTTCAAAGACACGGTCAAAACTACAGTTATTAGTGAGTAGAGTTTATTCTAGCCCAGGTCCTGGTTGATCAAGTAAGAACAATTTACAGAGTTTGGAATTGTTAATATTCTGTCTTTAAATATTTTGTCTGATGGAATTTTCAATTTTCAAAAGAAATACTCAATGGAACATCTTAATTGGACAATATATTTTTTTCGAGTTACTAAAAGAAGGTAATTTATTACATATACATGTTACAGTAGTAGTTTCAAACAAGAATTTTGTGAAATCAAGTAGGGATTTATTCATCAGGTTACTTTAGGGTGATTTTTCATGTTGAAGTAGAGTTGATTACCCACTTTGGTTACTTCAGTTCAGTTCAGTTCAGTCACTCAGTCATGGCCGACTCTTTGCAACCCCGTAAACTGCAGCACGCCAGGAGTCGCCAACTCCTGGAGTCCACCCAAACCTAAGTCCATTGACTCAGTGATGCTATCCAACCTTTCTCATCCTCTGTCATCCCCTTCTCTTCCTGCCCTCAGTCTTTCCCAGCATCAGGGTCTTTTCAAATGAGTCAGCTCTTCCCATCAGGTGGGCAAAGTATTGGAGTTTCAACTTCAACATCAATCTTTCCAATGAATATTCAAGGTTGATCTGATTTAGGATGGACTTGTTGGATCTCTTTACAGTCCAAGGGACTCTCAAGAGTCTTCTCCAACACCACAGTTCAAAAGCAGCAATTCCTCGGTGCTCAGCTTTCTTTATATTCCAACTCTCATTGAATACATGACCCCTGGAAAAACCATAGCCTTGACCAGACTGACCTTTGTTGGCAAAGTAATGTCTCTGCTTTTTAATATACTGTCTAGATGGGTCATAACTTTCCTTCCAAGAAGTAAGCATCTTTTAATTTCATGGCTGCAGTCATCATCTTCAGTGATTTTGGAGCCCAGAAAAGTAAAGTCAGCCACTGTTTCCACTGTTTCCCCCAACTATTTGCCATGAAATGATGGGACCGGGATACCATGATCTTAGTTTTCTGAATGGTGAGCTTTAAGCCAACTTTTTCACTCTCCTCTATCACTTTCATCAAGAGGCTCTTTAGTTTTTCTTCACTTTCTGCCATAAGGGTGGTGTCATCTGCATATCTGAGGTGAATGAGATTTCTCCTCAAAATCTTGATTTCAGCTTGTGTTTCTTCCAGTCCAGCGTTTCTCATGATGTACTCTGCATATAAGTTAAATAAGCAGGGTGACAATATACAGCCTTGATGTATTCCTTTTCCTATCTGGAACCAGTCTGTTGTTCCATGTCCAGTTCTAACTGTTGCTTTCTGACCTGCATACAGGTTGCTCAAGAGGCAGGTCAGGTGATCTGATATTTCCATCTCTTTCAGAATTTTCCACAGTTCATTGTGATCCACACAGTCAAAGACTTTGTCATAGTCAATAAAGCAGAAATAAATGTTTTTCTGGAACTCTTCCTTTTTCAATGATCCAGGGAATGTTGGCAATTTGATCTCTGGTTCCTCTGCATTTTCTAAAACCAGCTTGAACATCTGGAAGTTCATGGTTCATGTATTGCTGAAGCCTGGCTTGGAGAATTTTGAGCATTACTTTACTAGCCTATGAGATGAGCGCAATTGTGTGGTAGCTTGAGCATTCTTTGGCTTTGCCTTTGTTTGGGATTAGAATGAAATCTGACCTTTTCCAGTCCTGTGGCCACTGCTGAGTTTTCCAAATTTGCTGACATATTGAGCGCAGCACTTTCATAGTATCAACTTTCAGGATTTGAAAGAGCTCAACTGTAATTCCATCACCTCCACTAGCTTTGTTCGTAGTGATGCTTCCTAAGGCCCACTTGACTTCACATTCCAGGATATCTGGCTCTAGGTGAGTGATCACACCATCGTGATTATCTGGGTCGGGAGATCTTTTTTGTACAGTTCTCCTGTGTATTCTTGCCACCTCTTCTTAATATCATCTGCTTTCATTAGGTCCATATCCATACCATTTCTGTCCTCTATTGAGCCCAACTTTGCATGAAATGTTCCCTTGGTATCTCTAATTTTCTTGAAGAGATCTCTGCTACTGCTGCTAAGTTGCTTCAGTCGTGTCCGACTCTGTGCAACCACATAGACAGCAGCTCACCACGCTCCCCCGTCCCTGGGATTCTCCAGGCAAGAACACTGGAGTGGGTGAAGAGATCTCTAGCCTTTCCCATTTTATTGTTTTCCTCTATTTTTCTGCATTGATCACTGAGGAAGGCTTTCTTATCTCTCCTTGCTATTCTTTGGAACTCTGCATTCAAATGGATATATCTTTCCTTTTCTCCTTTGCTTTTACATCTCTTCTTTTCACAGCTATTTGTAAGGCCTTCTCAGACAGCCATTTTGCTTTATTGCAATTCTTTTCCATGGGGATGGCCTTGATTCAAGTGTCCTGTATAATGTCAAGAACCTCTGTCCATAGTACATCAGACACTCTATCAGTTCTAGTCCCTTAAATCTATTTCTCACTTCCACTGTACAGTCATATGGGATTTGTTTTAGGTCATACTTGAATGCTCTAGTGATTTTCCCCACTGTCTTCAATTTCAGTCTGAATTTGGCAATAGGGAGTTCATGATCTGAGCCACAGTCAGCTCCTGGTCTTATTTTTGTTGACTGTATAGAGCTTCTCCAATTTTGGCTGCAAAGAATATACTTAATCTGATTTCGGTGTTGACCATCTGATGATGTCCATGTGTAGTCTTCTCTTGTGTTTTTCGAAGAGTTTTTGCTATCTCTTGTGTTTTTGCGATGACTAGTGCATTCTCTTGGCAGAACTCTATTAGCCTTTGCCCTGCTTCATTCTGTACTCTAAGGCCAAATTTGCCTGTTATAGGTTATTACAGTATATTATCTATAATTCCCTGTACTCTACAGTAAATCCTTGTAGTTTATATATTTTATATTAGTAGTTTATATCCATCAAGTCATTTTAATGGATGGCTTAGTAGAAGGAGAATAGGAGATGTCAGAAACCAAGTACCAAAATTAGACTTAGAAAGACTCCCTTATTTTTTTTTTTTAATATCATCATGGCTTTTTAATTTTATAACTGGAAGTTTGTACCTTTCACCACCTTCACCAATTTTACCCACCTCCACCCCTCACCACTGGAAATCACCAGTCTGGTCTCTGTATCTATTAGCTTGGTTGTTTTATTTTATATGTATTTTTTAGTATTGAAGTATATATGAGATCATATATTTCTCTTTCTATGTCTCATTGATTTTACTTAGCATAATGCCCTCAAGTCCATCCATGTTGTTACAAATGGCAAGATTTCCTTTCTTTATTATGATGGAATAGTATTATGTCACATTTTCTTTACCTATTCCTCCTTTAATGGACACTTAGATTGTTTCTGTGTCTTGGCTATTGTAAATAATCCTGCAGTGAATATGGGGGTGCATGTATCTTTTCAAGTTCATGTTTTTGTTTCATCTGGATAAATTCCCAGAAGTAGAATTACTGAATCATATGGCAGTTCTATTTTTAATTTTTTTTTTGCCTTTTTTTAATATAACGTTTTTTTATTTCCACCTGAAATACTTTGTGCTTCAAATTCATTGCCTTTTTAAACAAAAATTATTTTTTTAATCCAATGATAATTGCTTTACAGGTTTTTTTTGTTTTCTGTCAAACTTCAACATGAATCAGCCATAGGTATACATATATCCCCTCCTTTTTGAATATCCCTCCCACATCCCTTCCAATCACAACTCTCAAGGTTGATATAGAGCCCCTGTTTGAGCTTCCTGAGCCATACAGCAAATTCCCATTGGCTATCAATGAGGTTTGTCACACTGTACAGGAGACAGGGATCAAGACCATCCCCATGGAAAAGAAATGCAAAAAAGCAAAATGGCTGTCTGTGGAGGCCTTACAAATAGCTGTGAAAAGAAGAGAAGCAAAAAGCAAAGGAGAAAAGGAAAGATATAAGCCTCTGAATGCAGAGTTCCAAAGAATAGCAAGAAGATATAAGAAAGCCTTCTTCAGCGATCAATGCAAAGAAATAGAGGAAAACCACAGAATGGGAAAGACTAGATATCTCTTCAAGAAAATCAGGGATACCAAAGGAACATTTCATGCAAAGATGGACTTGATAAAGGACAGAAATAGTATGGACCTAACAGAAGCAGAAGATATTAAGAAGAGATGGCAAGAATACACAGAAGAACTGTACAAAAAAGATCTTCAGGACCCAGATAATCATGATGCTGTGATCACTGACCTAGAGCCAGGCATCCTGGAATATGAAGTCAAGTTGGCCTTAGAAAACATCACTATGAACAAAGCTAGTGGAGGTGATGGAATTCCAGTTGAGCTATTTCAAATCCTGAAAGATGATGCTGTGAAAGTGCTGCACTTAATATGCTGGCAAATTTGGAAAACTCAGCAGTGGCCACAGGACTGGAAAAGGTCAGTTTTCATTTCAATCCCAAAGAAAGGCAATGCCAAAGAATGCTCAAACTACCGCACATTTGCACTCATCTCAAACACTAGTAAAGTAATGCTCAAAATTCTCCAAGCCAGGCTTCAGCAATATGTGAACCTTGAACTTCCTGATGTTCAAGCTGGTTTTAGAAAAGGCAGAGGAACCAGAGATCAAATTGCCAACATCCGCTGGATCATGGAAAAAGCAAGAGAGTTCCAGAAAAACATCTATTTCTGCTTTATTGACTATGCCAAAGCCTTTGACTGTGTGGATCACAATAAACTGTGGAAAATTCTGAAAGAGATGGGAATACCAGACCACCTGATCTGTCTCTTCAGAAATTTGTATGCAGGTCAGGAAGCAACAGTTAGAACTGGACATGGAACAACAGACTGGTTCCAAATAGGAAAAGGAGTATGTCAAGGCTGTATATTGTCACCATGCTTATTTAACTTATATGCAGAGTACGTCATGAGAAACGCTGGACTGGAAGAAACACAAGCTGAAATCAAGATTGCCGGGAGAAATCTCATTCACCTCAGATATGCAGATGACACCACCCTTATGGCAGAAAGTGAAGAGGAACTCAAAAGCCTCTTGATGAAAGTGAAAGAGGAGAGTGAAAAAGTTGGCTGAAAGCTCAACATTCAGAAAATGAAGATCATGGCATCCGGTCCTATCACTTCATGGGAAATAGATGGGGAAACAGGGGAAACAGTGTCAGACTTTATTTTTTGGAGCTCCAAAATCACTGCAGATGGTGATTGCAGCCATGAAATTAAAAGACGCATACTCCCTGGAATGAAAGTTATGACCAACCTAGATAACTTATTCAAAAGCAGAGATATTACTTTGCCAACAAATGTTTGTCTAGTCAAGGCTATGGTTTTTCCTGTGGTCATGTATGGATGTGAGTGTTGGACTGTGAAGAAGGCTGAGCGCTGGAGAATTGATGCTTTTGAACTGTGGTGTTGGAGAAGACTCTTGAGAATCCCTTTGACTATAAGGCGATCCAACCAGTCCATTCTGAAGGAGATCAGCCCTGGGATTTCTTTGGAAGGAATGATGCTTAAGCTGAATCTCCAGTACTTTGGCCACCTCATGGGAAGAGTTGACTCATTGGAAAAGACTCTGATGCTGGGAGGGATTGGGGGCAGGAGGAGAAGGGGATGACAGAGGATGAGATGGCTGGATGGCATCACTGACTCGATGGACATGAGTCTGAGTGAACTCTGGGAGTTGGTGATGGACAGGGAGGCCTGGCGTGCTGTGGTTCATGTGGTCGCAGAGAGTCGGACACTACTGAGCAACTTAACTGAACTGAACTGTATGTAAGTTTCCATGTTACTCTTTCCATACATGTTAACCTCTCCTCCCCTCATCCCATGTCCATAAGTCTATTCTCTATGTCTGTTTCTCCATTTATTTATTTATTTTTATTTATTTATTTATTTTTTTTGTAAAATCGCTCAGTCATGTCTGACTCTTTGTGACCTCATGTACTGTAGCCTACCAAGCTCCTCTGTCCATGGGATTTTCCAGGCAAGAATACTGGAAAGGAGTGGGTTGCCACTTCCTTCTCCAGGATATCTTCCCAACCCAGGGATTGAACCCAGGTCTCCTGCATTATAAGCAGACGCTTTACCATCTGAACCACCAGGGAAGTCTTGCTGCTCTCTAAATAAGTTCTTCAGTAATTTTTTTCTTTATTTTGTACATGTGCATTAGAATACAAGGAGAGAAGGGTCTGGGGTTCTCAAGGAGGAGATAGGGATCTGGAATCCTCAAGGAGAAGGAAAGGACAAACTTTTTTCCCCTCTACATTCCTTAGGATTATATAACAATAATGTATCCTGCTTGAGGACAGTTTCTTGAAAAAACCTTCTTGCTAATCCTGTTATTTTAAAATGTAAATTATGAGAGTGGGTCTAGTAAGGTCTTTACAACCTCCTGACATTCTTCTGAGTCACTGTAATAACTAATTAAAAAGTTATTGCTAACACTAGCGAAAGGGCATTCTTTCTGCTCCCTTCTGATGTCTTTGTCAGAAGCTTTCTCTATCTCTTTTATACTTTAATAAAACTTTATTACACAAAAGCTCTGAGTGATCGAGCCTCGTCTCTGGCCCCAGATTGAATTCTTCTCTTCCAGAAGCCAAGAATCCCTGCCTCTTTCATGGTTCAGCAACAACCTTTCAGTAATTTGATAGGGATCACATTAAATCTGTAGATTGCATTTGATAGTATAGTAATTTTCACATTATTGATTCTTTCTACCCAGGAACATGGAATATCTCCCCATCTGTTTATGTCATCTTTGATTTGTTTCATCAGTGTCTTATGATTTTTTGTGTATAGTTCTTTTTTTTCTCCTTAAGTAAGTTTATTCCTAGATATTTAATTCTTTTTGTTGCAATGGTGAATGGGATAGATTCCTTAATTTCTCTTTCTAAATTTTCACTGTTAGTATATAGAAATGAAAGGATTTCTTTGTATTGATTTTAGGTATAAAGTTAGGTTGTCTATTCTTGTCTATTTCTTGTTTCTTGAGGTAGGATTGTATTGCTATAAACTTACCTCTTAGGTCTGCTTTTGCTGCATACCATAGGTTTTGAGTTCCCTTATTTTTTTCCACTTAGGGTGGCTGAGTTTTCTATTATATGATGTTAACTTTTTTCCTTGCTCAGGGTTTTTTTGGTGTTACTTATTTATTCACTCTATGTTTAGGAAGCTTTCAGTTATTTCATTGTCCCACTCAAGACAGAGTGATCAATGCAAATTCAATTATTTGATAATTTATTTTCTAAATAATTAACCTCTTTAAAATAGAACAGGTACCACAATCATGGAATGGATAATAATTACAAAAGTTATAATGCAGGAGTTTCTGCAAAGAGTTATGTGAGAAGCTGAAGATTTTACTTAGAATAAATACCTTGGTGTGTGAAAGCCAAAGTTAATGGTCTTGAAAAATTCAAGCTCATACAATTTGGTGAAAAGAAAAAGGTTAGAATGAGCCTGTGCCTTCAGAATCAATATCTTATATATTGATCAAAGGATCCTATTTAAGACAGAGTATATAAGTACGACCTGATTGAAGGGACATCTGGGGCTCAAGGTGGCCTGATTTTTAATATGGATTCCTGCATTTGTTCAAAGTCATTGGTCGTATCTTAGTAGCATTTTTGAGCCCATTGCCCTGATTTCATTAGACCTTTCCTGAAAACAGTCACAATTGCTATACTCATAAATTCAGTTCTATATACCAATTATTAGATAATTCAACTTTTATCTATCTTTTTAGGGAGAGTGTTCATATGCTATTGACCTTACTTTTTGTCCAGAACTTTCTGCTCTTCATTGTTTTATGTTAAAGTATATCTTCTTTTTGTAAATATTATATAAATACAAGCTATTTTCTAATATGATGAATGTTTTCAATTCTTTATAAATTATGAATGCTTATATTAAATGGAATGCTATATTTTATATAATTTTTCTCTTAAAATCATGTAAAATTTTTCAGTTTTCACAAATTAATACCTTAATTTGGTATTTGTAACTTTCCTAAAGTGTCCATTGAGGACATTTTAACATTAAAATGGGCATCACAGGGCATCACACACTGTAACAAATACTAACATTGGAGTCAGATATAAAGGGATTTGCATCAGGAAATTACCTCTTACTAGCAGTGTAACTGCTGAGCTTTAACTTACTTACCTGGGAAGATAAAACACCTTTTAAATTTGTTTTCCATATATTAAAATATAATAGGTCTCTAGTGATTTTCTCATTGTTAGCTGCTGTAATCATTGTCATCATGATATGAAAATGAACATATAAAGAAACAGTATTATCACTTCAAGATTTAGGCAATTTTAATGTTAAACTCATTTCCCCTAAGCCATCCTTCTCTTGGGTTTATTGTTTAAAGTCAAGGATGGAATAACCTAGAATGGTGCTTCTTTGGAAGGACTGATGCTAAAACTGAAGCTCCAATACTTTGGTCAACACATGTGAAAAGCCAACTCATTGAAAAAGACCCTGATGATGGGAAAGGTTGAAAGCAAAAGAAGAGGGTGGGAGAGGTTGAGATGGTTTGATGGAATCACCAGCTAAATAGACATGAATTTGGGCAAACTCTGGGAGATAGTGAAGATCAGAGAAGCCTGATGTGCTGCACTCTGTGGGGCTGCAAAGAGTCTGACATGACTGAATAACAACAACAACAACAACAGAATGGTCCCTGGAATAAAAAAGGCCTCAAATGCTGAGGTGGGAATAGGCAAAAAGCACAATTAGTAAATCTATAATATTAAGATGAAGTCATTTTTTCTGTTTGTGGTTTTATTAAGACTTGGTAAATTGCAAAATGATTCTTTTGCTCCACAGCACTGTATTATTGTGTTGTCTCACTGATACATGTAATCCCAATAAAGCTTCCTCACTATGTAGGAAAGCCTTAAAAGTTAGGATGTCTGATCTATTCAAGAAAATTTGATTTTCCACTTTAGCAAATTCCCTTACTTTATTAAGAAGAATGCAAATCTTTTGATAGCATCATCAAAGGCCTGTTTAACTTGCTTGTTTCTCAAGGTGTAAATGAAGGGGTTCCTGATAGGAGCATTGAAAGCAGTAAGTACTGCCACACTCTTATTAATAACTACTGATTACTTTGCTGAAGGATTAACATAGATAAAATACAGCTTCCATAGGTGATGGAAATCAAAATAAAGTGGGAAGAACATACAGAAAATGCCTTTTTCCTTTGTTGGAAAGAAGGAAATTGTAAAATGGTCTTGATGATATATATATATGTGTGTGTGTGTGTGTGTATATATATATATATATATATATATATATATATATATATAATAGAAAGACACACACAAGGGTCATGATAAAGGTCATGCTGCACAGACTATGATCCTTTGCTCTATGAGCCATGTTTCTGGGCGTGAGATCTTTAAGAGGGGGGCTGCATCACACACAAAATAGTCAATAACATTCAGTTTAGTTCAGTTCAGTAGCACAGTTGTGTCTGACTCTTTGCAACCCCATGAATTGCAACACACAAGGTCTCCCTATCCATCACCAACTCCCAGAGTTTGCTAAAACTCATGTCCATCAAGTCAGTGATGCCATCCAACCATCTCATCCTCTGTCGTCCCCTTCTCCTCCTGCCTCAATTGTTCCCAGCATCAGGGTCTTTTCAAATGAGTCAGCTCTTCTCATCAGGTGGCCAAAGTATTGGAGCTTCAGCATCAACATCAGTCCTACCAATGAGCACCCAGACTAATTTCCTTTAGGATGGACTGGTTGGATCTCTTTGAAGTCCAAGGAACTCCCAAGGATCTTCTCCAATACCATAGTTCAAAAGCATCAATTCCTTGGTGCTCAGCTTTCTTTATACTCCAACTCTCACATCCATACATGACCCCTGGAAAAACCATAGCCTTGACTAGACAGGCCTTTGTTGGCAAAGTAATGTCTCTGCTTTTTAATATGCTGCCTAGGTTGGTCATAACTTTCCTTCCAAGGAATAAGCGTCTTTTAATTTCATGGCTGCAGTCACCATCTGCAGTGATTTTGGAGCCCAGAAAAATAAAGTCTAACACTGTTTCAAATATTTCCCCATCTATTTGCCAAAAAGTGACGGAACTGAATGCCATGATCTTAGTTTTTTGAATGTTGAGCTTTAAGCCAACTTTTTCACTCTCCTCTTTCACTTTCATCAAGAGGCTCTTTAGTTCCTCTTCACTTTCTGCCATAAGGGTGGTGTCATCTGCATATCTGAGGTTATTGAGATTTCTCCCAGCAATCTTGATTCCAGCTTGTGTTTCTTCGAGTCCAGCGTTTCTCATGACGTACTCTGCATATAAGTTAAATAAGCAGGGTAACAATATACAGCCTTGACATACTCCTTTTCCTATCTGAAATTAGTCTGTGGTTCCATGTCCAGTTCTAACTGTTTCTTCCTGACCTGCATACAGGTGGCTCAAGAGGCAGTTCAAGTGGTCTGGTAATCCCATTTCTTTCAGAATTTTCCAGTTTGTTGTGATCCACACAGTCAAAGGCTTTGGCATAGTCAATAAAGCAGAAATAGATGTTTTTCTGGAACTCTCTTGCTTTTTCCATGATCCAGCAGATGTTAGCAATTTGATCTCTGGTTCCTCTGTCTTTTCTAAAACCAGCTTCAACATCTGGAATTTCATGGTTCATGTATCGTTGAAGCATGGCTTGGAAAATTTTGAGCATTTCTTTATGAGCCTGAGTGGAGTGCAGTTGTACGGTAGCTTGAGCATTCTTTGCCATTGCCTTTCTTTGGGATTGAAATGAAAACTGACCTTTGCCAGTCCTTTGGCCACTGCTAAGTTTTCCAAATTTGTTGACATATTGAGTGCAGCACTTTCACAACATCATCTTTCAGGATTTTTTTTTTAATTTAATTTTATTTTTAAACTTTACATAACTGTATTAGTTTTGCCAAATATCAAATGAATCCGCCACAGGTATACATGTGTTCCCCATCCTGAACCCTCCTGCCTCCTCCCTCCCGATTCCATCCCTCTGGGTCATCCCAGTGCACCAGCCCCAAGCATCCAGTATCGTGCATCGAACCTGGACTGGCGACTCGTTTCATACATGATATTTTACATGTTTCAATGCCATTCTCCCAAATCTTCCCACCCTCTCCCTCTCTCACAGAGTCCATAAGACTGTTCTATACATCAGTGTCTCTTTTGCTGTCTCGTACACAGGGTTATTGTTACCATCTTTCTAAATTCCATATATATGCATTAGTATACCGTATTGGTGTTTTTCTTTCTGGCTTACTTCACTCTGTATAATAGGCTCCAGTTTCATCCACCTCATTAGAACTGATTCAAGAAACAAGAAAAAAGTCAAATAAATAACCTAACTCTACATCTAAAGCAATTAGAAAAGGAAGAAATGAAGAACCCCAGGGTTAGTAGAAGGAAATAAATCTTAAAAATTAGAGCAGAAATAAATGCAAAAGAAACAAAAGAGACCATAGCAAAAATCAACAAAACCAAAAGCTGGTTCTTTGAAAGGATAAATAAAATTGACAAACCATTAGCCAGACTCATCAAGAAACAAAGGGAGAAAAATCAAATCTTTCAGGATTCGAAAGAGCTCAACTGGAATTCCATCACCTCCACTAGCTTTGTTTGTAGTGATGCTTTCTAAGGCCCACTTGACTTCACATTCCAAGATGTCTGACTCCAGGTGAGTGATCACACCATGGTGAGTATATGGGTCATGAAGATCTTTTTTGTACAGTTCTTCTGTGTATTCTTGCCACCTCTTCTTAATATCATCTGCTTCTGTTAGGTCCATACCATTTCTGTCCTTTGTTGTGCCCATTGTTGCATGAAATCTTCCCTTGGTCTTTAATTTTCTTGAAGAGATATCTAGTCTTTTCCATTCTTTTGTTTTCTTTTATTTCTTTGCATTGATCCCCGAGGAAGGCTTTCTTATCTCTCCTTGCTGTTCTTTGGAACTCTGCATTCAAATGGGTATATCTTTCTTTTTTCCCTTTGTTTTTCACTTCTCTTCTTTTTGCAACTATTTGTAAGGCCTCCCCAGACAGCCATTTTGTCTTTTTGCATTTCTTTTCCATGGGGATGGTCTTGATCCCTGTCTCCTGTACAGTGTCACAAACCTCATTCCATAGTTCATTAGGCACTCTATCAGATCTAGTCCCTTAAATCTATTTCTCACTTCCACTGTATAATCATAAAGGATTTGATTTAGGTCATACCTGAATGGTCTAGTGGTTTTTCCTATTTTCTTCAAGTTAAGTCTGAATTTGGCAATAAGAAGTTCATGAGCTAAGCCACGCTGAGCTCCCAGTCTCAGTAACATTGGAGTCATCAAATTCCAGATGCAGGCCCAGGCTAAGTGGAGGGATTATGATCAACAAGCCAGCCATCCAGCAACAAAGGATGAGTCTTCTACAGACCATGTTGTTCATGATAGTCACATAATGTAGGGGATGCAGATGGCCACATATCAATCACAGGACATGGTAGCCAGGAGGAAAAAAAAAATTCTGTAGCAGCAAAGAAGTCAGTAAAAATATTTGATTGACAACAATTGTCATATGTGATTTTCTTGTCACCTGTTGATATATTATACATATCTTTGGGAATACAAGCAGATGTAAATGAGATTTCTAAGAAGGAGAAATTTTGCAGGAAAAAGTACATGGCAGTTTTCAGGTGAGAGTCTATGAGGTAAGGGAGATTATTGTCAGGTTCCCAGTTACACTCAACACGTAGGTGATAAAAAGATGAAAATCACAATTTTCAGTTGTGGATCATCAGTTAGTCACAGCAGGATAAAAGTTGTTACTGTGTGGTTTCTCATCACTGAATTCTGATTTCTACTCAATCTGCATTTATGATTTGGAGATTTTATATGCAGCAATAATCACTCAGCAAGCTATACAAAACCATCTAACATGCGATTTACAAAAATATGGTTATAAGTATTATTATTAATAGGTCATCTGAAGCAGTATGTTTGATAATTTTAAGGCATATTTTGAAAAATATTAGATGGCTTTATCTATATCTCATTTCAACATATTATGGGTCTTCTTTTTCATGCATGTTATTCCCAAATTATGTTTTATTTTTATCTTCATCTGGGATTGGAATTGTTCATATAGTTATAGAAAAGAAAGCAAAGTTGCTCAGTCATGTCTGACTCTTTGCAACCCACTTGGACTGTAGCCTACCAGGCTCCTCTGTCTATGGTATTTTCCAGGGAAGTGTACTGGAGTGGATTGCCATTTCCTTCTACTACTAACTGAAGCCAGATACCAAAACCAAATCTTAAACTTCTCAAGTGCTTTACTAGTTATTTTTGTAGCTTGGTTATCAATAAAGTGAAAGTAAGACCCAAAATAGTTTGAGGCTTATTATACAGGCTTTCCTTATCCACTGCTTGAGATTTGATACTAGCATTAATGCATGTTTTAAAACTAGTATTTTATTCTCTACATAACTTTCTCCTCATTCACTTCTTCGCCTGTCCCTCTCATGACTTTTTGTCTAAAACTTGTAATTGTTGTTATTATTGTGCAGAATATAGGCAATATTTTGGTCAGAAATTTGTTAAAATACTTTAGATGTGGCATTTTATGACATTATCACAATTGTTTTAAGTTCTAACCTGTTAAATTAAGATTTAAACATTTCAACATCTTGATATAAATGTCATTTATTATAAAAATATCAGATTTCGAATACTAGTTACATTCCCCAACCACTGTTTACTCATTGATTCAGTTTGTCATGGAAATAAGAATAGTATCCTTTATATGCTAAATATTAACTTTGTATACATTTGAAACTTTTAGAACCTACTAACTCATAATGACTAATAAACATATTATCACTATTTCAGTATCCTTATTCACAGTGATTTTTCTTTTTTTTTCACCATCCATTCATTCACCATATTTTAATCACACTTTTGCCCTCATCATTCTAATGAAACAGTATTTCACAAAGTGTATCAAAGACTCTTTTTGGGGGAGGGTATAAAATAGCAGCAGACTTCTCTAAGAAATGTGTAGTTTTACTGCACCTTATTCATAACATTTTCTCATAACTTGCCTTATTATTACACACATTGTTTGCTTGCTACCCTTTTGTTTCTGTTTTCTGGGTCTTTGTCTTCTTGATCATCTCTACTGTGTTTATATTCTCAGTCTCTTCTCTTCATTTCTGTAACATAACATGTTCACTTGGAGGATATATTTTTGAACTTCTAATTACTTAATTTCCAAAAAACAATTGCTTTTCAGAATTTCAGGCATGTAATAAATGCACTTTTTTTGTGTGTGTGTATTTCTTTTTCATAGGGATGGTCTTGATCCCTATCTCCTGTACAATGTCACGAACCTCATTCCATAGTTCATCGGGCACTCTATCTATCAGATCTAGGCCCTTAAATCTATTTCTCACTTCCACTGTATAATCATAAGGGATTTCATTTAGGTCATACCTAAATGGTCTAGTGGTTTTCCCTACTTTATTCAATTTAAGTCTGAATTTGGCAATAAGGAGTTCATGCTCTGAGCTACAGTCAGCTCCTGGTCTTGTTTTTGCTGACTGTATAGACTTCTCCATCTTTGGCTGCAAAGAATATAATCAATCTGATTTCTGTGTTGACCATCTGGTGATGTCCATGTGTAGAGTCTTCTCTTGTGTTGTTGGAAGAGGGTGTTTGCTATGACCAGTGCATTTTCTTGGCAAAACTCTATTAGTCTTTGCCCTGCTTCATTCTGTATTCCAAGGCCAAATTTGCCTGTCACTCCAGGTGTTTCTTGACTTCCTACTTTTGCATTCCAGTCCCCTATAATGAAAAGGACATCTTTTTTGGGTGTTAGTTCTAAAAGGTCTTGTAGGTCTTCATAGAACCATTCAACTTCAGCTTCTTCAGCATTACTGGTTGGGGCATAGGCCTGGATTACTGTGATATTGAATGGTTTGCCCTGGAAACGAACAGAGATCATTCTGTCATTTTTGAGATTGCATCCAAGAATTGCATTTCAGACTCTTTTGTTGACCATTATGGCTACTCCATTTCTTCTGAGGGATTCCTGCCCACAGTAGTAGATATAATGGTCATCTGAGTTAAATTCACCCATTTCAGTCCATTTGAGTTCGCTGATTCCTAGAATGTCGACATTCACTCTTGCCATCTCTTGTTTGACCACTTCCAATTTGCCTTGATTCATGGACCTGACATTTCAGGTTCCTATGCAATATTGCTCTTTACAGCCTCGGACCTTGCTTCAATCACCAGCGATCAATGCAAAGAAATAGAGGAAAACAACAGAATGGGAAAGACTAGAGATCTCTTCAAGAAAATCAGGGATACCAAAGGAACATTTCATGCAAAGATGGGCTCAATAAAGGACAGAAATGGTATGGACCTAACAGAAGCAGAAGATATTAAGAAGAGATGGCAAGAATACACAGAAGGACTGTACAAAAAAGATCTTCATGACCCAGATAATCATGATGGTGTGATCACTGACCTAGAGCCAGACACCTGGAATGTGAAGTCAAGTGGGCCTTAGAGAGCATCACTACGAACAAAGCTAGTGGAGGTGATGGAATTACAGTTGAGCTGTTTCAAATCCTGAAAGATGACGCTGTGAAAATGCCTCACTCAATATGACAGCAAATTTGGAAAACTCAGCAGTGGCCACAGGACTGGAAAAGGTCAGTTTTCATTCCAATCCCAAAGAAAGGCAATGCCAAAGAATGCTCAAACTACCGCACAATTGCACTCATTTCACACGCTAGTAAAGTAATGCTCAAAATTCTCCAAGCCAGGCTTCAGCAATACGTGAACCTTGAACTTCCAGATGTTCAAGCTGGTTTTAGAAAAGACAGAGGAACCAGAGATCAAATTGCCAACATCCACGGGATCATAGAAAAAGCAAGAGAATTCCAGAAAAACATCTATTTCTGCTTTATTGACTATGCCAAAACCTTTGACTGTGTGGATCACAATAAACTGTGGAAAATTCTGAAAGAGATAGGGATACCAGACCACCTGATCTGCCTCTTGAGAATTTTGTATGCAGGTCAGGAAGCAACAGCTAGAACTGGACATGGAACAACAGACTGGTTCCAAATAGGAAAAGGAGTTCGTCAAGGCTGTATATTGTCACCCTGCTTATTTAACTTACATGCAGAGTACATCATGAGAAACGCTGGACTGGAAGAAACACAAGCTGAAATCAAGATTGCAGGGAGAAATCTCATTCACCTCAGATATGCAGATGACACCACCCTTATGGCAGAAAGTGAAGAGGAACTAAAAAGCCTCTTGATGAAAGTGAAAGAGGAGAGTGAAAAAGTTGGCTTAAAGCTCAACATTCAGAAAACCAAGATCATGGCATCCGGTCCCATCACTTCATGGAAAATAGATGGGGAAACAGTGGAAACAGTGTTAGACTTTATTTTTCTGGGCTCCAAAATCACTGCAGATGGTGACTGCAGCCATGACATTAAAAGACGCTTACTCCTTGGAAGGAAAGTTATGACCAACTTAGATAGCATATTCAAAAGCAAAGACATTACTTTGCCAACAAAGGTTCATCTAGTCAAGGCTATGGTTTTTTCTGTGGTCATGTATGGATGTGAGAGTTGGACTGTGAAGAAGGCTGAGCGCTGAAGAATTGATGGTTTTGAACTGTGGTGTTGGAGAAGACTCTTGCGAGTCCTTTGGACTGCAAGGAGATCCAACCAGTCCATTCTGAAGGAGATCAGCCCTGGGACTTCTTTGGAAGGAATGATACTAAAGCTGAAACTCCAGTACTTTGGCCACCTCGTGGGAAGAGTTGACTCATTGGAAAAGACTCTGATGCTGGGAGGGGTTGGGGGCAAGAGGACACGGGGACGACAGAGGATGAGATGGCTGGATGGCATCACTGACTCGATGGACGTGAGTCTGGGTGAACTCCGGGAGTTGGTGATGGACAAGGAGGCGTGGCATGCTGCGATTCATGGGGTCGCAAAGAGTCGGATACGGCTGAGCAACTGATCTGATCTGATCTGAATTAAATGCACCTTGAACAAAAATTTCCACATTTCCCTCCTCTTTCTTTCCTTGGTTTCTTGTAATTAAGCTAGTAGGTGTGGACAAGTATTGAACTAATCACTTTACATGCATTATCTGTCCTGAATAGTTTTTCATTATACTATTTATTCATTTATCTCTGTTCTTCAAGCCCCACTTCCACTTGTGGTGCAAATAATTGGCCATTAGTTTTTAGTCAATGCATATCTTCTTGAAACTTCATGAAACTCTGATATAATGGTGGGTGTCATTCAAAGCAAGTAATTTTCCTTCCTATTTTGGTACAGACAGTCCCAGACATAGAAAGGCTCCACTTAGGAGTTTTTAACTTCATGATGGTACAGTCAATGAAAATGTTCTTTGAAATTTTGAATCTTCCACAGACTAGTGATATGGGGTGCAGTACTCTCTCATGATGCCGGGCAGTGGGAGCTGCAGTACCAAATCAGCCCTACTCCCCACTCCTGGGGTAAACAATCTGTACATTTAGAATCATTCTCCACCCATACAATCATTCTCTTTTCACTTTCAGTACAGTAGTCAATAAATTACTTGAGATGTCAACACAATTATGAAACAGACTCTGTATTAGATGATTTTTCTCAACTGTGGGTGAATGTAAGTGTTCTGAGCCTGTTTAAAGTAGGCTAGGCTAAACAATGGAGTTCTGTAGGTTAAGTGTATTAAATGAATTTTTAACTTATGATAGTTTCAGGTTATGATGGGTTTTACATAACTCTGCAATAAGTTGAGAAAGATCTGCACTATCTTGAGAAAGTACATTATTTTGATTTTAAACCAGAATAGCTTCTATAATAATGTACTTCCATATACAACCAGTGCCTAAAACAATTCTAATGGCCACAGAATTAAATTAAAATTTCCACCTGAGAAATAGTTGTATGTTCAAGAAGAATAGTTGTATGTTCACTGAAATTGCTTTTGCTTTCCCAGTGAATCTCTTGGTAGGATATTAAAGCCAGAAGCCAGATACTTTGTCCTTCTAAATTGATAGCAATACATTGTCTACAGATTTTTTCCACAGCCAACAGAAACTAAATGCTAGAGCTGTTTTTCAGGTATTTTAAACATTGAATCAATGTTTCCCCAAAGGAAATTTTCCTGTAATTTGTGTTGTAGTCTCCAATTCATTTTTTATGTGAACAGTTTTACTATTCTACTTTATAACATTCCCTCCAGCTTCCTCACTGACTCTGTTCCTTCTCAATATACAGGGACCTTTGTTTATTTGTGGCAACCAATACAGACCCGGAGAAGGCAATGGCACCCCACTCCAGTACCTCTTGCCTGGAAAATCCCATGGATGGAGGAGCCTGGTAGGCTGCAGTCCATGGGGTCGCTAGGAGTCCGACACGACTGCGCGACTTCACTTTCACTTTTCACTTTGGTGCATTGCAGAAGGAAATGGCAACCCACTCCAGTGTTCTTGCCTGGAGAATCCCAGGGACAGGGGTGCCTGGTGGGCTGCCGTCTCCGGGGTCGCACAGAGTCGGACACGACTGAAGTGACTTAGCAGCTGCAGCAATGCAGACCAACTGACTTTGAGTAGTGTTCAGTTTTTCCAGTTATTGAAACTGTATTTCCAAGGGAAGTCTCATATTACAGTGAGAGGGCAGAGTAATATTATTGTCTGCATTATTACTGACTGATTGATATTTATATTATTTTGAAGAGATTTGAAAAGTTTGATATATTATAAGATGGTACAATGTGAGCCAAGTTGTGAAATTCTTTTTTGTTGCTTTTGGGGAGATTGCTTCTATACTAACTATACATAGCTTTCTACTTATTGTTGAAAAAAATTACATCACTGAATATGAACTATCCAAGAATAATACATTCTAATATTAACATTTCATTATATACAAATTAAAATTCATATCTCTTAGCTTTATACAGTTAGAGAAAAATCCACTCCCAGAGGAAAAAATCACCCAATCTCACCAAAAAAGGACATGACTGAAAAAAGAATACATCATATTCATGCTCCTAGCAAATAATTATAGCCTTCGTTAAAGTGTTATTTCAATACAATTATTCTTATAGCTACACATTTGAAAATAAAAATGAATTTAATGTTGAAAACTTGCATGTGAGTTTCTGCCCACTGCTGATTGAATCCCTGCCCACAGTTACTGAAGTCTTGAATAATTCGAGTTTCTATTTTCAATCAGTTGGATAAACTTCCTCAAGATAGATCCACTTTTTTAAACCCAGAAAATGTTTCTATCTCCATCACTAAAAAGAAAAAGCTAGTACAAAGGAACCTCCAGTAATTTTGGAAGGGTTAATGTCCTGAAGTATCTATGCTCAGAGAGAGGTTTTACTAAGTTCAAGCTCAATATTTATTTGCCAAATCTGTAAAAATGTAACTTATGAACAAGAGAGTCCTTGGTTATCAGGTTCAAAAATCACTAATGTGTCATATGTGTAATGAACTTTGGGGATAAAAATCAGATTATGCGGTAACTTGGGGACACAGCCTTTAGAGAGACAGGTTTTGGAATATCTTAAAAAGAGTGGTAGGAAAACAGTAAGGCTTTAACCTTAAAAAGAAATTAATTGCTATCATGTAGAGTTTCCCAGGTGGCTCAGTGGTAAAGAATCCGCCTGCCAATGCAGGAGATGAGGGTTTGATCCCTGAGTCGGGAAGATCCCCCAGAGAAGGAAATGACAACCCACTCCACTTTTCTTGCCTGGAAAATTCCATGGACAGAGGAACCTGGTAGCCACAGTTCATGGGGTGGCAAAGAGTCAGACAGGACTGAGCATGCACACACACACACACACATACCTCTATAATCAGAACCACATTAAAGTCAGAGCATTTCCATCTCTGAAAAAATTTTCTCTTTTATATTTTCATTCTCATTCACCATAGCTCCTATCTCAGGCAGACATTCATGTATTTTTGTCATTATAGATTCAGTTTATAAAGAGTCTACTGTGTTTTCAAGAGTTTTATATGGTTAAATTAGGCAGTATGTATATTTCTGAGTCTGGCATCTTTCACTTATAAAATATTTTGAAATCCATCCTTGTTATTTCATGTAACTTAACTCATTTTTAAAATTAAATATTTATTTTAAAAGGTGAATAATGTAAAATTTATTATTTTAAAGTATGCAATTTTGTGAGTTGAGAATATTAATAATATTTTGTTTTCTCATCATTACCTAATTTTTTTTTTATATTAAACCTAAAAGAAAACCGTTAGCAGTCACTTTCATTCCCCTCTACTTCTGGTTGCTGGCAACCAATAATCTATTTTCTGTCTCTGTGAAATTGTCAATTCTGAACCTTTTGTATAAATAAAATAATAGGATATATGACCTTATGTGACTGGCACTTTTTCCTAGCATAATGCTTTCAAGGTTCATTCATGATGTAGCATTCTTTATTTTTTTTGGACAAATAATATCTCATTGTATTGATGAGATATTAATTTATCATGAGGTATAATTATAATGAGACATTGATAAAGTGATGAACATTTTCTCTGTTCATCCAGTGAAAGGTCTTTGGGTTCTTTCACTTTCTGGATACTATTATGAATAATGTTAGTACGAATATTTGAGTTCAAGTTTTTTGTATGTATGCATATTTTCAGTCCTTTTAGGTATGTACCAAATAGTAGAACTGCTAGGTCATTTTGCCAGGTTACCCTGGAGTATGGCATGGCTACCAACTCCAGTATACTTGCCTGGAAAGTTGATGGGCTGAGAGGCCTGGCAGGTTGCAGTCCATGAGGTGTCCGAGTCAGACAAGGCAGAGAAACTAACTTAATCTTTGGGGAACACTTAATCTTTGAAGAACTGCAAAATTTAATTCCAAATTTGCTGTACAATATTATGAAAAATTGGCAAGTTTTGCTTTAGCTATCGGTGTGGACATGAAATGGCATCTGTTGGGGTTTTGATTTTCATGTCCTTAATGGCTAATGATGTTAGTGTTCAGCATGACTCGAGTTACATATATTGTGAAATGATTACCACAATAAGTTTAGTGATCATCCATCATCTTATATAGATATGAAATTAAAGAAAGATAAAAGAAATATCTTTTCGTTGTGATGAGAACTCATAGAATTTACACTATTAATAAGATTCAAACATACCATACAGCAGGGTTAACCATAGTCATTATACAGTATTTATCTTTCACTGTCTGACTTGTTTCACTTAGCATAAGTCTCTCAAGATCCATTCTACATTCATCACCAGTACCTGCTGATCTTATAATGGATGTTTGTACTTTTTGTCCATTTTCATCCAGTTCCCCCTTCTCTTCTACCTCTGGTAATCACAAATCTAATCTTTTTCTTTGAGGTTTTACTTGTTGTTTGTTTCCTTTCTTTTTCTTAGATTTCATATATAAGTGAGATTGTACAGTATTTATCTTTCACTCTCTGACTTATTTCACTTAGCATAAGTCTCTCAAGATCCATGTATGTTGCTGCCAGTGCTATGATTTCCTCTTTTTCTATGGCTGAATAATAATCTGTTGTATACCATGCAACATTTACAGGTTCAAGGGGTTTTCTCTTTTGCCTTTTTTTTGTTTGTTTTTGCTTATTTTTAGTGAACTAGTGTTAACAAAATAAAATGCAATTTATTTTTTTTTCACTTGGCAATAGACGTTTGATAGTCTATTATTTTGTAGATGGAAATATATTTGAAAAAAAAAAGATTATTTATACCCAAACATGTTTACATATATTTGAGTTTATATATATTTACACAAGCTCAAAACTTCACATATATACAATTGTATAATCAGTGATTCATTTCAATTTTTTCCTTTGTCTTATTCTACACATTATTATTTCTGACTGCATCACTTAGTTTCTGCTTCAGATAGTCTGCATTAAAATCTGTCTTCCTTTAACATTCTACTTGCTTACTGACTACATATAAATAAATCAACATTTCTACAATGAATAATCTATACTTATACACACACACATGCTCACATTAAATTTTTCAACCAAGAATATTGATGGCTTTTCTTTGGTTTTAATTTTATTTTATACTGTTTTAAGAGATTCTATGCTTTGTTTATATGTCCACTGAACTTTTGTGCTAAATTTATTCTGCTGGTATTAAAATTTTATGACTATTATAAGTAAAATAATATTTGCTCATTGATTTCCTATTGCTTGTTGCTATGATCATCTACCAATTTTTAAATAATTTCCATTTTTTTCAGATAGACCACCATTTTCCCTTATTAAAATCCCTACATTCCTATTAGAGTTTCTTGAGTTTTCTGGATATGTAAGAATATCCTCAGGGGAAAAAGAAAGATATGTTAAATTTTATCAATTTTAAGCCATCATCAACTTTAAGACAAACAATTATACTGTATGTCACTATTGAAAAGAAAATATTGCCAATTAAACTATGAACAAAGATAGACACTATTCATTGTATGATATATACATTTCAGAAAGGCAAAATATGAATAAGACTTTAAAATCAATTGAATTTAATACTTTTATTTATTCTTTTCCACACTAATGCTAATTATTTTGTTTTCTTATGCTTTTGCATGCCAAGATCTTCTGATAAAATATAGAGAATTTCTGTATTTTCTCATCATATTTGTTGGATCAGGGTTTATCTACGCTACTGATCTTTTTAAAGAACTGGGTTTTGAATTTCTTTCCCTTATTTAATTACTTTCACTTTCTCTCCATAGTAAATTTCATTTTCCATTTACTATTATTAATTTTTCCTTTTTCAAATTTATTAGAATATATATATAAGTTACTCTCTTTGGGGCTAGCTTAAATTTTTGTAAGTAATGAATATATTTAAGATAATAAAATTCCTTTTGACTACAGATTTTCCAGTTTCAAATAATTTGTGATAACATGCCTGCTTTTTATTGCAGAAATCAATCAGTTAAATTGATGTAAACAATGCTTAAAGAATTATATTTGTGAAATTTTCAATTCTTTATAATTTAGATTATAATAGAAATTGGATTATAAAAGCTTGACTTGTGTTAGATATTGGCACAAGCTATCAAATACACTGGGGAACGTTATTCCCTTGACTCACAGCTCAATAAGCAGCAGACAATATTTATCAGAAAAAATGGTAATATTCCTAAAATGGGCATGATATTCCAACTCAGATTTTCATCAAATGTAATGAAAATGGTCACCAAGTTATCTCACTATATTAATCCTGAGACTTCAAACTTCAGTTCAGTTGCTCAGTCATGTCCGACTCTTCACGATCTCATGAACTGCAGCATGCCAGGCCTCCCTGTCCATCACTAACTCTCAGAGTTTGCCCAAACTCATGTCCATCAAGTCAGTGATGCCATCCAATCATCTCATCCTCTGTCATCACCTTCTCCTCCTGCCCTCAATCTTTCCCAGCATCAGGGTGTTTTCAAATGAGTCAGCTCTTCTCATCATGTGGCCAAAGTCTTGCAGCTTCAGCTTCAACATCAGTCCTTTCAATGAACACTCAGGACTGATCTCCTTTAGGATGGAGTGGTTGGATCTCCTTGCAGTCCAGGGGACTCTCAAGAGTCTTCTCCAACACCACAGTTCAAAAGCATCAATTCTTCGGCGCTCAGCTTTCTTCATATTCCAACTCTCACATCCATACATAACTACTGGAAAAACCATAGCCTTGACTAGATGGACCTTTGTTGGCAAAGTCATGTCTCTGCTTTTCAATATGCTGTCTAGGTTGGTCATAACTTTCCTTCCAAGGAGTAAGAGTCTTTTAATTTCATGGCTGCAGTCACCATCCTCAGTGATTTTGGAGCCCAAAAATAAAATCAGCCACTGTTTCCACTGTTTGCCATGAAGTGATGGGACCAGATGCCATGATCTTAGTTTTCTGAATGTTGAGCTTTAAGCCAACTTTTTCACTCTCTTCTTTCACTTTCATCAAGAGGTTCTTTAGTTCTTCTTCACTTTCTACCATAAGGGTGGTATCATCTGCATATCTGAGGTGATTGATATTTCTCCAGGCAATCTCTGAGAAGGCAATGGCACCCCACTCCAGTACTCTTGCCTGGAAAATCCCATGGATGGAGGAGCCTGGTGGACTTCAGTCCGTGGGGTTGCTAAGAGTAGGACACAACTGAGCAACTTCACTTTCACTTTTCACTTTCATGCTTTGGAAAAGGAAATGGTAACCCACTCCAGTGTTTTGCCTGGAGAATCCCAGGGACAGGGGAGCCTGGTGGGCTGCTGTCTCTGGGGTCACATAGAGTCAGATGCGCCTGAAGCGACTTAGCAGCAGCAGCCCTGCAATCTTGATTCCAGCTTGTACTTTATCCAGCACAGCGTTTCTTATGATGTACTCTGTATATAAGTTAAATAAGCAGGGTGACAATATACAGCCTTGACGTACTCCTTTTCCTATTTGGAACCAGTCTGTTGTTCCAACTTAAGTAATGTGTAACACAATGCTCCCATAACCCTGTCTGTACTATCCTGTGCACCCATGTCCTTTTATAAATGATTGCTCTACTTTTCTTTGAATTATTATTTCTGAAATCTTCTATGTACAACTTTACTATGATTGTATAGATGTGGATTCAAAAGAATATTTGCTTAATTTTATCTAGCATTTCTGTCTGTCCTAATAGTAGTATGTATTTTCCTCTATTTTCTCAGTATTAAGAAATGCTGATAGCTTTTTCATGTATTTTGAATTATGTGGTTATTCATTCATTTAAAATATTTACATAAAATCACTCATTACATGTGCTTAGAAATCATTATTGTACATATTTGAGAAGAGTTCAAAAATGTACACCCTATAATTTCCCTTGTAGTGAATTTTATTATATGATAAACAATATTATGAAGTTAATGTCTTCCCAAAAGAAAAATTGTGAAGAATTTTGCATGCACACCATCATATATTGATTTGAATAATGAGAGTACAAACGTCTTGAGCAGGTTTCAATGGAAGCTACATTTAAGAAGTGTTCAGAAAATTAACATGACAAGCATATATTATTAGAAAGACACTTCAGAATATTCATAAAGATTCAAACTTCAAAATTCAAAAGCTTAAAATATTCAGATATAAAAGGCTTTTTGATATTTATTCTTGTTTTTAAGATAATATCTAAAATTTTTTTTTTTCACTTAGGAACAAGGCAATTCTTTTGATTGAGTCCTTAAAGGCGTTCTTAACTTGATTGTTTCTCAAAGTATAAATAAATGGGTTCAATGTAGGTGAAATAGATGAAATGATTAGTGAAACCACTTTATTAATGGTCACTTCTTCCTTTGCCATAGGATTCATGTAAATGAAAATGCATGTGCCATAGGTGATGGAAACCACAATCATGTGAGAAGAACAGGTTGAAAAGGCCTTTTTCCTTTGCTGAGTAGAAGGAAATTTAAATATTGTCTTGATGATGCAAGCATATGACAGAACTACACAAGTAAGAGTCATATTTAGGGTCAGCACAGCACAGATTATAACCGTCTGTTCCATCAGCCATGTGTCTGAGCATGAGATTTTCACTAAAGGAAGTGCATCACAGCCAAAATGATCAACCTTGTTAGAGTCACAAAATTTTAGATTTAAACCCAGGCTAAGTGGTGGGATTAATACACACAAACCAGCCATCCAGCAAGAGACGATGAGAGTCCTGCAGACTCTGCTACTTATGACAGTCACGTAGTGCAAGGGCTTACAGATGGCCACATAGCGGTCATAAGACATGGCAGCCAGCAGAAAAAATTCTGTTACTCCACAGAGATCTGTAAAAAATACTTGAATGACACAAGCATTATAGGTAATGACCCTGTCACCTGTGGCTATGCTATACAGGTATCTGGGGATACAAGAAGATGTGAAGGAGATCTCCAAGAAGGAGAAATTTTTTAAGAAAAAGTACATTGGCGTTTTCAGGTGGGAATCCACAAATGTGAGTGTGATGATGGTTAGGTTTCCAGTTAAACTCAGTGTGTAGGTGAGAAATAAAAAGATAAAAATCAGAACCTGCAGCTTAGGGTTGTCAGTCAGTCCCAGCAGAATGAATGTTGTTACTGTACCGTTTCTCATCACTGACTTCTGACTTCTCTCCAATCTGTATGTGAAATTCAGAGAAACTTGCTTATAGATTATAGTCTACATTAGTTGATTTAAATTTTCATGTATTCAAGCTTTTTTACTTCAACATATATACACACACACACACACACACACACACGTATATATGATTATCAGTTCAGTCTCTCAGCCGTGTCCAACTCTTTGCGACCCAATGAACTACAGCATGCCAGGCCTCCCTGTCCCACCAATTACCAGAGTTTACTTAAACTAATGTCCACTAAGTGAGTGATGCCATCTAACCATCTCATCCTCTGTCCTCACCTTCTCCTCGTGCCCTCAATCTTTCCCAGCATCAAGGTCTTTTAAAATGAGTCAGTTCTTCGCATCAGATGGCCAAAGTATTGGAGTTTCAGCTTCAGCATCAATCCTTCTAATGAATATTCAGGACTGATTTCCTTTAGGATGGACTGGTTGGATCTCCGTGCAGGCCAAGGGACTCTCGTTTCCTACAACACCACAGTTCAAAAGCATCAATTCTTCTGTGCTCAGCTTTCTTTATAGTCCAACTTTCACCTCCATACATGACTACTGGAAACCATAGCCTTGACTAGACGGACCTTTGTTGACAAAGTAACGTCTCTGCTTTTTAATATGCTGTCTAGGTTGGTCATAACTTTAATTTCAAGGAGCAAGCGTCTTTTAATTTCATGGCTGCAGTCACCATCTGCAGTGATTTTAGAGCCCACAAAAATAAAGTCTCTCACTGTTTCCATTTTTTACCCATCTATTTGCCATGAAGTGATGGGACCAGATGTCATGATCTTAGTTTTCTGAATGTTGAGTAATTTTTATTTTATTTTATTTTTTAGCTTTACAATATTGTATTGGTTTTGGCATATATCAAAATGAATCCACCACAGGTATACATGTGTTCCCCATCCTGAACCCTCCTCCCTCCTCCCTCCTCATACCATCCCTCTGGGTCATCCCAGTGCACTCTCCCCTTTCACTTTCATCAAGAAGCTCTTTAGTTCTTCTTTACTTTCTACTGTAAGGTTGGTGTCATCTGCATATCTTAGGATATTGATATTTCTCCTGGCCATATTGATTCCAGCTTATGCTTCACCCAGCCTAGCATTTCTCATCATGTACTCTTCATATAAGTTAAATAAGCAAGGTGACAATATACAGCCTTGATGTACTCCTTTCCCGATTTGGGACAGTTCTGCTGTTACATGTCCAGTTTTAACTGTTGCTTCCTGACCTGCATATAGATTTCTCAAGAGGCAGGTCAGGTGATCTGGTATTCCCATCTCTTGAAGAATTTCCCACAGTGTGTGGTGATCCACACAGTCAAAGGCTTTGGCATAGTCAATAAAGCAAAAGTAGATGCTTTTCTAGAACTCTTGCTTTTTCAATGATTCAACGGATGTTGGCAATTTGATCTCTGGTTTCTCTGCTAATACAGCTTGAACATCTGGAATTTCATAGTTCATGTACTGTTGAAGTCTGGCTTGGAGAATTTTGAGCATTACTTTGCTAGTGTGTGAGAGGAGTGCAACTGTGTGGTAGTTTGAGTAATCTTTGGCATTACCTTTCTTTGGGATTGGAATGAAAACTGACCTTTTCCAGTCCTGTGGCCACTGCTGAGTTTTCCAAATTTGTTGGCATTTTATCAACTGAGCTATCAGGGAAGCCCATATATGATTATATCTGTACACATATTTACATTTTGTGTCTATCCTGAGCTTAGGATTTTCCCAAGTGACTAAATTGTTGAGGAAGTGTAATTTTATGGTTAATAATACTGTTTTTCACTCTTAAGAACACTCTATTCAAAAAATAAATCACAGAATTTCAACTTTGATTTCATATCTTTTCTTGAAACTTTGGGTCTTTTTCAAACAATACTGTTAGTATAAGAGAGACTCTAGAGCAAAATTTGAGGTCTTTGTTCCAAAAATATTTTTTATTTTCTCGTTTTAGGTTGTGTGCTTAGTTGCTCAGTCGTTTCCAACTCTTTGGGAGTATATGGACTGTAGCCCACCAGGCTTCTCTGTCCAAGGGATTCTCCAGGCAAGAATACTGGAGTGGATTGCCATTCCCTTTTCCAGGGGATCTTCCTGACACAGGGATTAAACCCAGGTCTACTGCATTGCAGGGGGATTCTTTACTATCTGAGCCACCAAGGAAGCTCTTGTTTTTATGTTGTGCTCTTAATTCTTATGGTCAGCATTAGCTCTGTTACTCACCGCCCCCACCCGCTGCTACACAGTCCACTACTTTTTTCTGAATTTGTGCCTTAATTTTACTGAATACATGTGTTACCTTTTGCTGACCCAGTGATGACTGCTTTTGTTGTCCTCTGAATCTTTCAGTAAAGGAACTACCTTACATGATGCTGTGTCATAAGGAGTAAAACATTTCTAATATTCAATTAGTGTTTCAAATCTTCAGATTTTGTGACATCAGTTTAGAAACTAATTTATCCTTGTGAACCTAGTTTATTTTGTCCACTGATTCTCTTTATTGTTTAATGTAGTGCATTCTCTTCTTACTGAGGTTGAGGCAGAATTGATTGTGCTCATTTACTGAAGCTTATTTCGCTCCAGTGTTTCTAATAGAAAAATTGCTATCTGAGGATTATGGTTTAATTGAAAGTTATTTAGTCTCTCATTCAACAACTAAAAAATATTTATAATGAACTGTGATATAGAGGGGATAGACATACATATATATTTATACCCTACATACCTTCCTTTCATGTTTTCTCTTAATCTTTCAGATGATATGTGCTTTATTGTGAAAACTTACTCAGCCCTTCAATAATTGAGTATTATTAAATTCTCAGAATATATCTGTTTTTTCTAAACCGTTATGACTTATTTTATAATAAAAGTTAGTAAAAAGATTTACAGTATAGTTTAAGCATCTAATTTCTGATGATTCTATCTTTCAAACAAATGTTTGAAATGAAAACAGCCACCTGTAATAACACTGTTTTTAATTTGAGGTTGAATATCTTTCCGTCTTCTTCATTATAGAGGATTGGAATGCAAAAGTAGGATGTCAAGTGATACCTGGAGTAAAATGCAAATTTGGCTTTGGAGTACAAAACAAAGTATGTGAAAGGCTAACAGAGTTTTGCCAAGAGAATGCACTGGTCACTGCAAATATCCTCTTCCAACAACACAAGAGAAGACTCCACACAGGGACATCACCAGATGGTCAATACCAAAATCAAGTTAATTATATTCTTTGCAGCCAAAAATGGAGACACTCTATACAGTCAGCAAACACAAGACTGGGAGCTGACTGTGGCTCAGATCATGAACTCCTTATTGCCAAATTCAGACTTAAATTGAAGAAAGTGGGGAAAACCACTAGACCATTCAGGTATTACCTAGATCAAATCCCTTACAATTATACAGTGAAAGTGACAAATAGAATCAAGGGATTAGATCTGATAGAGTGCCTGAAGAACTATGGATGGAGGTTTGTGACATCATACAGGAGGCAGTGATCAAGACCATCTCCAAGAAAAAGAAATGCAAAAAGGCAAAATGGTTGTCTGAGGAAGCCTTACAAATAGCTGAGAAAAGAAGAGAAATGAAAGGAAAAGGAGAAAAGGAAAGATATACCCATCTGAATGCAGAGTTCCAAAGAATAGCAAGGAGAGATAAGAAAGCCTTCCTCAGTGATCAATGCAAAGAAACAGAGGACAACAACAGAATGGGAAAGACTAGAGATCTCTTCAAGAAAATTAGAGATACCAAGGGAACATTTCATGCCAAGTTGAGCACAATAAAGTATATAAATGGTATGGACCTAACAGAAGCAGATGATATTAAGAAAAGGTGGCAAGGATACACAGAAGAACTGTTCAAAAAAGATCTTCATTACCCAGATACTCACGATGGTGTGATCACTCCCCTAGAGCCAGACATCCTGGAATGTGAAGTCAAGTGGGCCTTAGGAAGCATCACTACAAGCAAAGCTAGTGGAGCTGATGGAATTCCAGTTGAATTCTTTCAATCCTAAAAGATAAAACTGTGAAAGTGCTGCACTCGCTATGCCAGCAAATCTGGAGAACTCAGCAGTGGCCAAAGGACTGGAAAAGGTCAGTTTTCATTCCAGTCCCAAAGAAAGGCAATGCCAAGAAAGTTCAAACTACTGCACAATTGCACTCCTCTCACACACTAGCAGAGTAATGCTCAAAATTCTCCAAGCCATGCTTCAACGGTACATGGACTGTGAACTTCTGGATGTTGAAGTTGGATCTAGAAAAGGCAGAAGAACAAGAGATCAAATTTTCAGCATCTGCTGGATCATCAAAAAAGCAAGAGAGTTCCAGAAAAATATCTATTTTTGCTTTATTGACTGCGCCAAAGCTTTTGACTGTGTGGATCACCACAAACTGGAAAAATCTTCAAGAGTTGGACATACCAGACCACCTGACCTGTCTCCTGAAAAATCTGTATGCAGGTCAGGAAGCAACAGTTAGAACTGGGCATTAAACAACAGACTGGTTCCATATCCGGAAAGCAGTACATCAAGGCTGTATATTGTCATCCTGCTTATGTAAGTTATATGCAGACTGCCTCATGAGAAATGCTGGGCTGGATGAAGCATAAGCTGGAATCAAGATTGCTGGGAGAAATATCAATAACCTCAGATATGCAGATGACACCACCCTTACAGTAGAAAGTGAAGAAGAACTAAAGAGCTTCTTGATCAAAGTGAAAGAGGAGAGTGAAAAAGTAGGCTAAAAACTCAACATTCAGAAAACTAAGATCATGATATCTAGTCCCATCACTTCATGGCAAATAGATAGGGGAAAAATGGAAACAGTAAGAGACTATCTTTTTGGGCTCCAAAGTCACTGCAGATGGTGATTGCAGCCATGAAATTAAAAGATGTTTGCTCCTTGAAATTAAAGTTATGACCAACCTAGACAGCATATTAAAAAAGCAGAGACATTACTTTGTCAACAAAGGTCCATCTAGTCAAGGCTATGGTTTTTCCATTAGTCATCTATGGAGGTGATAGTTGGACTATAATGAAAGCTGAGCCCGAAGAATTGAACTTTTGAACTGTGGTGTTGTAGGAAACTCTTGAGAGTCTTTTGGCCTGCATGGAGATCCAACCAGTCCATCCTAAAAGAAATCAGTCCTGAATATTCATTGGAAAGACTGATGCTGAAGCTGAAACTCCAATACTTTGATGACCTGATGCAAAGAACTGACTTATTTGAAAAGACCTTGATGTTGAGAAAGATTGAAAGTGCTTGGAGAAGGCCATGACAGAGGATGAAATGGTTGGATGGCAATATCGATGTGATGAACATGAGTTTGATTAGGCTCCGAGAGTTGCTGATGGACAAGGAAGCCTGGTGTGCTGTAGTTCATGGATTCACACAGAGTTGGACACCACTGAGCGACTGAAGTGAACTGAAGTGATATTCCTATCCATAGTGACCCTGAATATTTACTACTTAGATTATATGCAGGTTTTTTGTTTGTTTGTTTGTTTGTTTTACATATGCCTTCCAGGCAATGACATTTACCTACATGGGGAAATTCATTCTAAAGATCAGGATTTCAAAAACCTATAAGTACATTACAAATATAAACTATTACTGGAATTCTTTTTTTGTTTCCAGAGGAAAATATAACCTAGATCCTACAAGAGAAATTATAACCAAAGAGACACACTTTATCATACTTACTCTTTTTTGTTTTTAAACTCTCCAGAAGGCAGGTGTAGAAGGACTATACCTCAACATAATAAAATCCATATACGATAAACCCACAGCAAACATTATCCTCAATGGCAAACAATTGAAAACATTTTCTCTAAAATCAGGAACAATACAAGGGTGCCCACTCTCACCACTACTCTTTAACATAGAATTGAAAGTCTTAGCCACAGCAATGATAGAAGAAAATGAAATAAAAGGAATTCAGATTGGAAAAGAAGAAGTAAAAGTCTTGTTTGCAGATGACATGATTCTCTACATAGAAAACCCAAAAGATACCACCAGAAAATGACTAGAGCTAATCAATGAATATAGTAAAGTTGCAGGATATAAAATTAATACACAGAAATCCCTTGCATTCCTATCATACTTACTCTTTTTTTTAAGTAAATCAGAGCTTCTGGTGGTTGTTTAAACATAGAAAAATTAATACTGCACTGTTAGAAGTCATATTCGATTAAAGGTATTTATGTCTTCATAGGGGGTCACAAAGAGTCGGACACGACTGAGCGACTGAACTGAACTGAACTGAACTGATGTCTTCACATTCACTGGCATATCTAGGAACACATAGAGCTTCCTTTGTTTATCATCTCCAACAAACTGGAAGAACTTTCTTGAAATGAGCTTTATGGTATTATAAAGCTCCAAATGCTTTATTTCTATCTCCGTCATTGAAACAAAAATATATTACAGTAAGAGCTGAGTAACTCTCTCAACTGCTGGAGGAGATGCATATTAAATCAGGAGGACAGAAAAAAAAATACTTTTTCAGTCAGTGCCGAGTGATTTTCTTTTTAATATGCAGAAAATTCCACTGAGTGAAAAAACAAACAAACAAAACCAAATGGTCCTTGCTGACCTACAGTCAAGAGTCATTACCTAATTTTCTGAGTAATGAAGTTTGGCAAAAACACAATGAAAATAGGCTTAAGTGGGGACTGTGTCCTTGGAGACAGGAGGATGTTACAGTAGCGTTTGACACAGGTCAGGAGGACAATTGTATCAATTACATAAATCATTAAAAAAATTTTTCACATCTGGTAAGGCATCTTGAAGATTGTAATTATTATATGAATAAAATACTTAATTATATAAATGTTTTATTATTATTAGACAATTTCAATCAGATAATAATCGTGTCTATAAAATTACAAAAGGCTACTGTTTACATTATAGACCTTATCCTTCCAGATATTTCTTTTCTCAAAATACACCAACTATATTTTAAAAATTATTTAAAAATACATTAAAAAATTGCCACCATATCTTTAATTGGATACAAAACATGCTTTTATGGTTGCACAATAATATGCATGCATTTAATGCTACTGAATTTTAAGCTTAAACATTGTCAAAAGTATGTATTTTATTATGTATGAGTGTGTGCTCAGTCATTTCAGTCATGTCAGACTGCGCAACCCCTTGGACCATAGTCTGCCAGGCTCCTCTGTTCATGGGAACTTTCTGGCAAGAACACTGGAGTAGTCTACCTTGCTTTCCTCCAAGGGATCTTCCCAATCCAGGGATCTGACCCACGACTCCTGTGTCTCTTGCATTGCAGGCAAATCCTTTATCACTGTGCCACAGAAAGCCACCTTTGTTATGTATATCTCACAACAATAAAAACATAAAGATTCATATATTCAAACATATGCTAATTTATCACATAGTATCAATTTGCTTTTTCCAATCATTCACTATTAATAATGTTCAGTCAGTCAGTTAGGTGTTTCCAACTCTTTATGACCCCATGGACTGCAGCACGCCAGGCTTCCCTGTCCTTCACCAACTCCTGGAGCTTCCTCAAATTCATGTTCATCATGTCAGTGATGCCATCACCATTAATAACTTTAGCTCCATGAATATTTTGGCAAGTTTTAAACCAATACCTGAATTAAATGTACAATGTTCTTTATTTTCCACAATTATAATTCATTCTATCAAAAGTAACTTTATGAAAATATTTTTGCATGTATGATTATAACTTATTGATAAAAATATTATTTCCATTTTGGAAAATGTATGTTACAAGAGTCATGAGATTAGTTTATATCAGATGTTTGCCACCATAAACAGGTTTTAAAGTACATTATTTTTATTTAATGCCTATTAATATCTTGGTCTTTTAAATATAAATATATATTTCTTTTAAGATTATGTTTTTTCATGTGTCAATATTGATTTTCCAGTATTTATCAGTATTTTTATAGCTTTGTATAGTCCAATCTATTGATATCAAGTTGTTATGCTTTTTAACTTTAAATAGCATTATTGAAGTAAAATTGACATACAATGAACTCCAGTATTAAAGTCACTGTCTGTAGTGACTTTGTTTTCTCTCCATCTATTTGCCATGAAGTGATGGGACTTGATGCGGTGACCTCCGTTTTCTGAATGTTGAGTTTCATCCAACTTTTTCACTTTCCTCTTTCATCTTCATCAACAGTCTCGAGTCAAGAGTAATGATAACCCTGTATGCGAGACAGCAAAAGAGACACAGATGTATAGAACAGTCTTTTGGACTCTGTGGGAGAGGGCGAGGGTGGGATGATTTGGGAGAATGGCATTGAAACATGTATAATATCATATATGAAATGAATCGCCAGTCCAGGTTCTATGCATGATACTGAATACTTGGGGCTGGTGCACTGAGATGACCCAGAGGGATGGTATGGGAAGGGAGGCGGGAGGGGGTTTCAGGATGGGGAACATGTGTACACCCATGGCGGGTTCATGTTGATGTATGGCAAAACCAATACAATATTGTAAAGTAATTAACCTCCAATTAAAATAAATAAATTTATATTTTTTAAAAAACACCTCAAAAAAATAATGAAGAGTCTCTTTATTTCCTCTTTGCTTTCTGCCATTAGGGTGGTGTCTTATGCATATCTGAGGTTATTGATATTTCTCCTGGCAGTCTTGAGTCCAGCTTGAGCTTCATCCAACCTGGCATTTTGCTTGAGGTACTCTATATAGGAGTTAAATCAGTGGGGTGACAATATACAGCCTTGACATTCTCCTTTCCTAATTTGGAAGCAGTCTGTAGTTCTATGTCTAGTTCTAACTCTTGCTTCTTGATCTGCATACATGTTCCTAAGGAGACAGATAAGGTGGTCTAGTATCCCCATGTTCTTCAAAATTTTTCACAGTTTGCTGTGATCCACACAATCAAGGGCTTTAGCATAGTCAGTGAAGCAGACATAGATGTTTTTCTGGAATACAGATAATCAAATATAAAAATCCTCATCTGTGAGTTTATTTGGGATCTCTGGGATTGAGGTGTTTTCTGTACAGATCAGTGGTTTCTAGGCTGAGAGTGAAAGTATGTCCAGTCATAATCCCTATACAGGGAGGACAGTAAGAGTGTGTACCTCACCTCTTCACATCTCTTTATGTGAGGCAGTCTTTGTGTGGGGGTGATACCCTTATTTTAATGCTGTTCATGCAGTGTTTCCTTTTCTTGTAATAAACTGTAGTTCTAAATATTGTCACTTTGGGTCCTACAAGTCTTTTCTAACAATCATTGTTTAAGTTCCACCATAGTGCACCGTGGGCTTCCCAGGTGGCTTAGATGGTAAAGAATCTGCCTGCAATGCAGGAGATCCAGGTTATATCCCTGGGTCAGGAAGATACCCTGGAGGAGGGCATAGCAACCTACTCAGTATTCTTGCCTGGAGAATCTCCATGGACAGAGGAGCCTGGTGGGCTACAGTCCATGAAACTGTAGAGTCGGACATGACTGAGTGACTACATCTACTACTGCTACTGCTATAGTGCACAGTGTAGCAGGCTGTAAGGATTTGTGCATTTTATCAAATCTGTCAACTTAGGTTATGTACTTTTAGTAACCTTTTATTTTTCTTTTAATATCTATAAAATCTATGGTTATATCACTTCTCTCATTCTTTATATTTGTAATCTTTGGCTTTTACTTTCTTGATTTTCTCTAAGAACCTACTTTTCTGTATTGTTTCCTTCCTTCATTTCAATTTCTTTCAATGCTAATTTTTATTATTTTCCCCTTTTACTTTTGATTTTATTGATTTTTTCTAGTTTTGTGGGGAAAATTGAGAATAGAGATTTTTCTCCTTTTTAAAAAATAGTGTAATCATTCAGTACCATAGATTTCCTCTCAACACTGCTTGGCTGCATCCAAAATATTTTGATGTGTTGTATTTTAATTCTCACTCTTTTCAAAATACTCTAAATAATTCTTTTGGTTTTTTTATTGAACCATGTTTTATTTTGATTTATTTAGTTCTATATGTTTGGATATTTTTCTCATGTCTTTCTGTTGTTGTAAAAGTTCTATTGTGTCATAATTCATACTTTGTATGAATTTGAAGTATTTTATAATGCAGAATGATCAGATTCATTATTCATATTTCATGCATTTTTCACCTCAGATTTTATAATTTTAATGTCTAGAAGTACAATTTAAGTCTTTCTAATATATTTCATAAACAGGAGACAGAATTCTAAGACAGTGTTAGCCTGGATTTTCCAGAGAGACAGAACCAATAGGATATACACAGTAAGGAATTGGCAGTTGTCTCATGTGCTTACAGAGGATTGCAAGTCCAAAATTTGCAGGCGAGACTCAGGGATAACTTCTGTTTGAGTTCAAGTGCAGTTTGCTGAAGGATTTGAAAGAGTAGATTTGTAGATAAAGTTTGAAGGTGATCTGCTGTAGAACTTTCTAGCTAGGGGTTAGCAGGATGAAGCCCACTTCTTCATGGAGGACAATTTACTTTGCTCAAATTCACCAATTTAAATGTTAATCTCACTCAAATACACCCTTACAGAGACAGCCAGGATAATGTTTGGCTCCCTGGTCACCCTTTACTCTGGGTATCTCTTGACTTCCTACTTTTGCATTCTAGTACCGTATGATGGAAAGGACATCTTTTCTTGGTGTTAGTTATAGAAGCTCTTGGTGATCTTCACAGAAACATTCAACTTCAGGTTCTTCAGCATTAGTGGTTGGGGTATAGACTTGGCTTACTGTGATATTGAATGGTTTGCCTTGGAAACAAATCAAAATCATACTGTCATTTTTGAGATTGCACCCCAAGTACTGCATTTCAGACTTTTTTGTTGACTCTAAGGGCTACTCCATTTCTTCTAAGAGTTTCTTGCCCACAGTAGTAAATATAATGGTCATCTGAATTAGAATTTCCCATTCCTGTCCATTTTAGTTCATTGATTCCTAACATGTTGATGTTCACTCTTGCCATCTCCTGTTTGACGAATTCCAGTTTACCTTGTTTCATGGGCCTAACATTCCAGGTTCCTATGCAATATTGCTCTTTACAGCATCAGACTTTACTTTCACCACAATACACATCCACAACTTGGCTTTGTTTCCTCTTTGGCTCAGCCTCTTCATTCCTTCTGGAGCCATTTTCCCACTCTTCTACAGTAGCACATTGGACACCTACTGACCTCAGGGTTTCATCTTTCAGTGTCATATATTTTTGCTTTTTCATACTGTTCATGGGGTTCTCAAGGCAAGAATGCTGAAGTGGTCTGCCATTCTCTTCTCCAGTGGACCATGTTTTGTCAGAACTCTCCACCATGACCTGTGTGTGTTGGGTGTGTTCAGTTCAGTTCAGTCACTCAGTTGTGTCTGACTCATTGCAACTCCATGGATTGCAGCATGCCAGGCTTCTCTGTCCATCACCAACTCCTGAAGCCCACTCAAACTCATGTCCATCGAGTCGATGATGTCATCCAACCATCTCATCCTCTGTTATCCCCTTCTTCTCCTGCCTTTAATCTTTCCCAGAATCAGGGTCTTTTCAAATGAGTCAATTCTTCACATCAGGTGGCCAAAGTATTGGAGCTTCAGCTTCAGCAATGAACATTCAGGACCAATTTCCTTTAGGATTGACTGGTTTGATCTCTTTGCAGTCCAAGGATCTCTCAAGAGTCTTCTCCAACACCACAGTTCCAAAGCATCAATTCTTTGGTGCTTAGCTTTTTTTATGTTCCAACTCTCACATCCATGCATGACTACTGGTAAAACCATAGCTTTGACTAGATGGACATTTGTCAGCAAAGTAATGTCTCTGTTTTTTTTTTTTTTTTTTTAATATGCTGCTGGGTTGGTCATAGTTTTTCTTCCAAGAAGCAAGAGTCTTTTAATTTCATGGCTGCAGTCACCATCTGCAGTGATTTTGGAGTCTATGTAAATAAAGTCTCCCACTGTTTCCATTGTTTACCCATAAATTTGCCATGAAGTGATGGGACTAGATGCCATGATCTTAGTTTTTTAAATATTGAGTTTAATAGATGGGTGTGTGGATCACAGAAAATTGTGAAAAATTCTTAAAGAGATGGGAATACCAGAAGACCTTACCTGCTTCCTGCAAAACCTGTATGTAGGTGAAGAAGTAACAGTTAGAACCAGACTGGAACATCAGACTGGTTCAAAATTGGGAGAGGAGTACATTAAGCCTGTATATTGTTACCCTGCTTATTAAATTTATATGCAGGGTACATCATGAGAACTTCTGGGTTGGATGAAGCACAAGCTGTAATCAAAATTGCTTGGAGAAATATCAATAACCTCAGATATGCAGAGGACACCACCCTTATGGCAGAAAGAGAAGAGGGATTTAAAAACCTCTAGATGAAGGTGAAAGAGGAGAGTGAAAAACCTGGCTTAAAATTCAGCATTCAGAAAGTGAGGATCATGGCAATCTGGTCCCATCACTTCATGCAAATAGATGACGGAAAAAATGGAAACAGTGACAGATTTTATTTTCTTGGGATTAAAAATCACTGCAGATGGTGACTGCAGACATGAAATTAAAAGACACTTGCTCCTTGGAAAGAAAGCTATGACAAAACTACACAGCATATTAAAAAGCAGAGACATCACTTAACCAACAAAGGTCCATCTAGTCAAAGCTATGATTTTTCCAGTAGTCATGTACAGATGTGAGAGCTGAACAATAAAAAGGACTGAGTGCTGATGAATTGATACCTTCAAACTGTGGGGCTGGAAAAGACTCTTGAGAGTCCCTTGGACAGCAGGAGATCAAACCAGTCAATCCTAAGGCAATCAACTCTTAAGATCCATTGGAAGGACTGATGCTGAAGCTAAAGCTCCAATAATTTGGCCACCTGATGCAAAGATCCAACTCATTGGCAAAAGCCCTGAGGCTGAGAAAAATAGAAGGCAGGAAGAGAAGGGGATGACATAGGATGAGATGATTGGATGGCCAAACTCAATGACCATGAGTTTGAGTAAAACTCTGGGAGATAGTGAAGGACAGGGAAGCCTGGCATGCTGCAGCCCACGGGGTCACAAAGAGTTATATACAGCTTAGCGATTGAACGACAACAACAATCTGGTTCTTTTGCCTCTTTAATGATATATCTTACTTGCTTTCCCAAATGTTACATAGAGATTAATATATGTAAGTTTTCCACATCTTGAGTTAAATTTTGAAATTTTGTTATGCTAAGTCCTGGTTTATTAACTCTAGGTCTTCACAGCTTATTGTTGCTGTAGTACAGTTGTGATAATATACCTACAAAGTCATGCTAATTTATTCTATGCTGGTATTTATATCTTCTTTCTGATTTGTAACTTTACATATTTTTCTCTCTTTGTTTCATGTTTTTAATTTCTGAGAAATGTATCATTTTTCTTATTCTTTCATTTCTCTTAAAATTTGAAAGAATTCACTTTTATATTCATTTATCTTTTAAATTTGTTTAATTTCTATCCTTAGTAAATACATGTTCTATATACTTTAAAATAATTTTATGGTTTATGAAATTTTTATAAAGAGCAGGAATTTATTTTTTGTTCTGTTTATTTTTTAAAATAATTAATATGTCTATGAATAAAAGGGTTTCCTAGGTGGCACTAGTGGTAAAGAATTTGCCTGCCAATGCAGGAGAAGCAAGTCATGTTAATTTGATCCCTAGGTCAGGAAGATTCCCTGGAGAAGGAAAAAGCAACCCACTCCAGCATTCTTGCCTGAAAAATTCCATGGAGAGAGGACCCTGGAGGGTTACAGTCCATGAGATCACAAACAGTGGCACATGACTGAGTGACTGTGCACAACACATGCATAAAAATTCTTTACCTTCTTCTGTGTATAACTTTTTATACTTTATTGAATTGTTATGAAGTATCTATCTCATCTTTATTTCTTAACTTTCAAGAATTACATTTATATTCACTACTTAGCATTATATATAGCATTAGTGGTTATTATTATAGAATTTGAGCTGTAAAAGCCATCTTTGAGATATACATGCACACTCAGTCGCTTCTGACTCTTTTCGACCCCATGGATCATAGTCTCTCCCTCCTCCAAGCCCCTCGACCATGGAGTTTTCCCAATACTGGAGTAGGTTGCCATTTCCTACTCTAGGGGATCTTTCAGACCCAGGGATTAAATTCACATCTTGGCTTTCCAGAATTGTGAAGGCAAATTCTTTATCCCTGTGCCACCTGGGGTGTGTGTGTGTGTGTGTGTGTGTGTGTGTGTGTGTGTTAATTGCTTAGTTGTTTCTGATTCTTTGTGACCCCTTGGACTAGCCCACCACCAGGCTCCTCTGTCCATGGGATTTCCCAGGCAAGAATACTGGAGTGGGTTGCCATTTCCTCTACATATGGATGTTTAAACCCAAGTCCCTGTAACCTGTAACTCAATAACTTGCCCCTCTTTATCCTCCTTTATTTGCTTTTCTTGAAATCCATGGGTTATAATTACTTATCTTCATTTTTTATTTTTCTGTGTCTCTGATAACTTGTGACTGCTCACATTTTAAATTATAATTTAAACTACACATGTGAGATTTTATTCTGCATTTTTTTTTGTGCTCAGTGTATTTTCCCAAAGTATTAGAAATGATATTATATTCTTTCCCAATTGATCCCTATATTTTTACATCATGCCCTCATCATTTCTACTCAATATTTCAGCATAAGATTTTAACTCTTAAATTTTTATAGAATGTTATGAATGTTTGAGTAATCAGCAATATTATGCTACTAATTTTATGTAAGACGAAAGAGTTGTTTTTTATTATGCCAAAATTTTATTATATTCAATCATGCTTATCTACAAAAGAATTTATGATAAATATACTTTCATTTTCTTTACAAAGATAAAGCTCCCTCAGGAAGATAAGTAAAAACCAAAGAAAATAATGGAGTTGATTAAGGTGCAACTTAAGTAAACCTAAAGAGGAACAGAGAAATATAATGTAACTGAAATATAGGTTATTAAAAAATAAAGAAACTTAAAAGCATCAATAGAAAGATTTATGGGCCATTCACCTTTTACATTGCACTTTATTACTTTAATAATGATGCAATTATTTTGATTGGGTCATAACAGGATTTCTTTATTTGCTTATTTCTCAGTGTGTAAATTAATGGATTCAACATAGGTGAAATGGAAGAAATGAGGAGTGAAACCACCTTATTAATAGTGACTTCTTCCTTGGTTGTAGGCTTCATATAGATGAACATGTATGTGCCATACTTGATGGAAAACACCATCATGTGGGAAGAACAAGTGGAAAAAGCCTTTTTTCTTTGCTGGGCAGAAGGGAATCCTAAAATTGTCTTCGTAATATAAGTATAGGGTAGAACTACACACATGAGTGTCAAATGAGGGTCAACACTGCACAGATTAAAACCATTTGTTCTACGAACCATGTGTCTGAACAGGATATCTTCAGGAAAGAAGAATCACAGAGAAAATGATCGATGACATTGGAGTCACAGAATTTCAGATTTAGCCCCAGACTAAGTGGGGAGGTTATGACCAACAGTCCAGCCAACCAAGAGGAAAAAAACAAGTCTCTGGAATACTTTGCTGCTCATGATGGTCACTTAATGCAGGGGTTTGCAGATGGCCATGTGGCGGTCATAGGACATGGCAGCCAGGAGAGAAAATTCTGTTATTGCAAAGAAGTCAGTAAAAAACACTTGTCTGATGCAAGCGCTATATAGGATGGTATTATCACCTGTTGTGGTGCTATACAAATATCTAGGGATACAGGGAGTTATGAATGAGATCTCTAAGAAGGAGAAATTTTGTTAAAAAAAAAAAAAGGACATGGGTGTTTTCAGGTGGGAATCCACAAAAGTGAGTGTGATGATGATGAAGTTCCCAGTCACACTCAGAGCATAGCTGATGAAAAGAAAGGTAGAAATCAGAACCTGTAACTCAGGGTCATCTGTCAGTCCCAGTAGAATAAAAGTTGTTACTGTATAGTTTTTTCATCACTGATGACTTCTATCAAATCTGCATTGTCAATAATTCAGAGATTATTATTCAGAGTATATGATGTCTGTAAACTCTAATCAGCTCATCTTCACTATATTTTCATATTATATTTTAGATCATAATATGCAGATGATTTCATTTGTTGCTAACATAGTGTGCTTTTCCAGTAGCAAAATGTCATTTGGCTCCTCAAATTCTTCCTATTCAGAGCTAAGTAAAAATCAAAACGGAACCAAAAAACCAAACAAATTAATGCTTTTGGTTACAGATTTGATTCTTGTCAAAATGCTAATACATAATATGTAATTTGGACTCTAAAGAGTCTTGTCAGAACATGGAGTCTCTGCACAAGTTTTATAAGATTTTTTTCTTTCTTCTTTTTTTTTTTTTTTTTGGATAAGTGTATTTTCTCCTAAAATGATGCTAAACATTACACAGAAGACCACATACAAACTTACTTTTCCTGTTTTCCTTCCAAATTTCTTCATCATTTTGCAAACTGTTGTGCAGAATGAAGTATTTTAGATATAATTGTTGTAGTTTTAAAAGAAATGCTTTAATAAAGTAACTTTAAAGCTACACATAAAATTTTTCTATGTAATCTCTTTTCCCTTTCTGATTGCTTGGATCCATTAGATACTCTTCACTTCTGACTATATATACTCTTCCTGTTTTCCCCACAATTCCTACAATTTTATATAACATCTTTCCCTTAATGAATACTAAATTTTGGTTTCTAGTAATGGAGTTTTTCTGACAACATATTGAATGTATTATCAAATATATGTATTTATATTTATAACCTACTCCTAAACTTATCTGCTTGCACAAATCATATGCTTGTCTGTTGCATTGTAGGTAAAGCAAAGTTATGATATTCAGGTACTATGCCATCCTTCTCCTTTTTCCAGTGTGCTGCTGCTGCTGCTGCTGCTAAGCCACTTCAGTCGTGTCCGACTCTGTGGGACCACATAGACGGCATCCCAACAGGCTCCCCCATCCCTGGGGTTCTCCAGGCAAGAATACTGGAGTGGGTTGCCATTTCCTTCTCCAATGCGTGAAAGTGAAAAATGAAAGGGAAGTCGCTCAGTCATGTCCAGACTCTTCGAAACCCCATGGACTGCAGCCTATCAGGCTCCTCCATCCTGTGTGCTAATAGGGTCCATTTGTTAACCATGCAATCTGAGCCAGATATTAGAGTAACTCTTGTCTTGTATGTTTTGTCCCATATTCCCCAATTTAACTGATTAAATCTAATCATTGATTTTCTGTTGAAGTACCACCTCCCCAGGAAGTTTTCTGCAATTCTGATGACTATCTTAGCCTACTTATCCACACCTATGCACCCATAACAGATAAAACTTGCTACTGTGTTAGTGATTAGCAGCAGACTATGTTTGCTGGATGGAGAAGGAAATGATGACCCACCCCAGTATTCTTGCCTGGAAAATCCCATGGACAGAGGATCCTGGCAGGTTAAAGTCCTTGTCGTCACAAAAAAATGGGGAGGGAGGAGGGAAGAGGGTTCAGGATGTATACCTGTGGTGGATTCATGTTGATATATGGCAAAACTAATACAATATTGTAAAGTTGAAAAATAAAATTAAATTAAATTAAAAAAAAACTATATTGTATAAGAAGGAAAAAAAAAAGTCAGACATGGCTTAGCTACTGAACATGAATGCATGCATGCTTGCTTGTTGGGATCATGTCTTTCTTAATAATTACAACAAAATTCTACCTATACTGTCAATGTCTAAAGAATATTTTCTGAATAAATTTATATATCCTCAATTTACCACGCACCTATGTGCTTGCATGCTACGTTGCTTCAGTGGTGTCTGACTCTTTGTGACCCTATGGACTGTAGACTGGCCAGGCTCCTCTGTCCATGAGATTCTTCCGATAAGAATACTGGAGTGGGTTGCCAAGTCCTCCTCCAAGGAAGGGATCTTTCCAATGCAGGGATTGAACCCACATCTCTTATGTCTCCTGAATTGGCAGTCAGGTTCTTTACCACTAGCGCCACCTGGGAAACCCTTATCAAACACACACAATTTTCTCATATTAAATTCATAATGCTCTGATACTGAATATACTTATTAAATTTTCTGCATTGCTAATTCTATTACTGGAAAGTATTGTGATTATTTTGCTTTTTCTCTTTATAGAAGAGCTGTTTTATTAAGACACTGTGAGGTGATTTTTATAATTGTGACAAATGTTACAATTACAACTATTTTCTCTATTTTTTTACATAGTAGCTGTATTTTCATTGATACTTTGTTTCCATCCTCACTATTATCTATTAATCAATGTTAAATCCAGAGATCATGGGATTTTTTTTTTCTGCTGAATTTATGTCAAAAGCTGCTCCACAGTAACTTTCTCAGGCATCAAGAATTCATTACTGTCGTGGTGTACTTGAATGTCCTCAATTTTCAGTTTCTCAATACTCGTAATCTTACATCAGTGATTAAAAAAAAAAAAAAAGCTCTATGAAACCACAATTTATTTACTTGTGTACAGTTTCTCTTCATTGTTTTTTTAACTTTATTCTACTGATATTGAGGCAAGAGAAGAGCTATATCTAGTAGTTGTCCCAATTCATACTTTATGGGCATTACTCAGTTTAATTTTTTCTTCTTAGAAGATATTACATGGGATTATAAGAAAAAAATAATAAACTAATTGAGACTGACAATGCATTGATTTCTGTTTATTTATTTTTCAATAAATATTTGAAAAGGGGAATGCATTTCTAATGAGTGATATTACTACAGCTTGTCTTTTGCATGTGATGAAGGGAGACATTTACACACACACACAAACATGGTACATCTATTTTCCAAGTTGAGGTTGCTGGTATAACTGAAGTAATTTCTTGATATTTGTTAGGATTCTTATTTATGCAGCCATCTGTTTAGTATATATAAATTTTTAATATATATAAATACAGTAAAATGAAAATATAAAGTAAAAAATATATTTTTACTATATATAAACTTACTATTTACTCTTTAATATATAGAGTATAGCTTATATATCTGAATTTAATGCAGGCAGGCAAGACCTTTTTCTCCTCAGAGAAAAATTTAGCCAAAATTAAACAAAGGTAAATATTATTTAAGTTGAAAAACTTATCACACTTACTTTTCTGTCAGTTAATCATAACTTTCTTAAGTTGTTTAAAATAATAATTCGTGAAGCCATTTAGTTGAAAATGTTAGGTTTGATGAAGAAGTTCTTGTGAACTTCTGTTGACTTTTGTTCATGCACCCACATTTACCCTCACTGATTTCTAGACTTGTAGAAAGCTCTCTGAGATTTCTGTCCCCAACAAATTGGACTACTTCTCTTAGGAAAGGCCTATGAAAGCTTTTGCTGTGTATTTTAACACTTAACAGGGAAAAAAACTGATCCTAATGGCAGAGGAAGGCCAGAAATGCTCCACTCTGTTGAAATAGCTGGTACGTCAGTATTTTTGGACAGAGATGAAGGTTTGAAAAATGTCAACCTTCTTTTCTTAAGTTTGCTCTCCTTGCAAATACGAATATTGTAAAGTTAAAAAATAAAATAAAAAATTTAAAAAAAAGGTCCTTGGTGATTTACTCAAAAGTCATTAATGACTCACTAATGAGTCACTAAGAAAGACTCAGTTCAGTTCAGTCGCTCAGTCATGTCCGACTCTTTGTGACCCCATGAACTGCAACATGCCAGGTCTCCCAGTCCATCACCAACTCCCAGAGTTTACCCAAACTCATGTCCATTGAGTCGGTGATGCCATCCAACCATCTCACTCATTGTTTCCCCCTTCTCCCCCTTCCTTCAATCTTTTCCAGCATCAGAATCTTTTCCAATGAATCAGCTCTTTGCCTCAGGTGGCAAAAGTATTGGAGCTTCAGCTTCAACATCAGTCCTTCCAATGAATGTTTAGGATTGATTAACTTTAGGATTGACTGGTTTGATCTCCTTGCTGTCCAAGGGACTCTCAAGAGTCTTCTCCAATACCACAATTCAAAAGCATTGATTCTTCAGCACTGAGCCTTCTTTATGGTCCAACTCTCACATAGTCTGCTCAATCCTTTGAATAGGCAGATAAGGCTTGTATCGAAGATTAAAAAGTAATAATAATAATAATGCCTGTTGGAGGTCCTGGATTGGAGGCATCTGCAGATCCCTGACTAGAACATAAGGCAGGCATTAAGTAACCTGAGGGAACTCACTGCCTTGTTCTTCCTCAAATTCTGAGGTCCCTAGGAAGCCTGTTTCTTTTATTTTTTAAGAACTTTTCTATGCATTTTAATTTTGTTAGTTATCGTATATGAAACAAATCGCCAGTCCAGGTTCGATGCATGATACTGGATGCTTGGGGCTGGTGCACTGGGACGACCCAGAAGGATGGTACAGGGAGGGAGGAGGGAGGGGGTTCAGGATGGGGAACACATTTACACCAGTGGCAGATTCTTGTTGATGTATGGCAAAACCAATACAATACTGTAAAGTAATTAACCTCCAATTAAAATAAATAAATTTATATTTAAAATAAAAAAAAAAGAGGAGGAACTGATGCTCCAATACTTTGGCCACCTGATGTGAAGAACTGACTCATTGGAAAAGACGTGACTCATTAGAAAACCTCTGATGCTCAGAAAGATTGAAGGCTAAAGGAGAGGGTGTGGCAAAGGATGACATGGTTGGATGGCATCACCCATTCAATGGACAAAAATTTGAGCTAACTCTGGGAAATGGTGGAGGACAGGGGAGCCCAGAGTGCTGCAGCCCATGGGGACACAAAGAGTCGGACACAACTTAGGGAGTGAAGAACAATAACAAAGAAGAGGAGGATGTGGGAGAAATAGGGTTACTCTAACTTGGCAGGACTTTTTTTAACTGAAATGTTTCATTATTTTAAAGATAAATTTTGATAATTTACATTTCAACAGACACTGTGAGAACAGACACATTCCAAGAGTTCTAATAAGGAAGAGAGTAAGAACTCTTTCACATTCTCAGTATCTCTCAGTTTCAATTTGACTATAAATAAGTTTAACTAAGTTTTCATAGATTTATATATTTGCTGCTAAATTTGATTTGGTCTTAGGCCAACTACCACATCCTATTATTCTTTACCTTTTTAATTATTTGTATATCCTGTTCTATATGTAAGAGCTCTTTTTATAATTTAGATATTAATCTAGAACATGCTTATTCACTGCACATGGTATAATTTGACTTACAAATGTTTTATTTTTACTTTTATTTTGCTATATTTATGTCTACTGTTCTTTATTGCTATATTTCTTTCCAAAAGTATTGCATTAACTTACAGTGCCATCAAGTATGGATACATAATTTTACTTCACCATTGATAGTCACAGTAATAAAAAGCTATAAGTTTGCTATTTTAGTAGATCTCCAGTACTCTTGCCTGGAAAATCCCATGGACGGAGGAGCCTGGTAGGCTGCAGTCCATGGGGTCGCTAAGAGTCGGACACGACTGAGCGACTTCACTTTCAATTTTCACTTTCCACTTTCATGCTTTGGAGAAGGAAATGGCAACCCACTCCAGTGTTCTAGCCTGGAGAATCCCAGGGATGGGGGAGCCTGGTGGGCTGCCGTCTATGGGGTCACACAGAGTCAGACATGGCTGAAGTGACTTAGCAGCAGCAGCAGCAGCAAAATGCTATTTTATAGTTTCTCTTTCATTTCTCTGATTACTCTCAAGGATGAACAATTTTTTCTATGTATTTATTTACTAACTGTATTTCCTCTCAGTAGAAAAGATATTTCTCTTCTCCACATTCTTATGATGTCTATGTTTAAAAATTGATGTGATAAAGTATGTGGATAAATTTTACTGAAATATAGCTTCTCTTTTGTAAGTAGATTCAACTCTAAATGGTCATAATCTATTTATTCTTTTCTTTTATCTTCTCTTTGTAAGAGAAGTAAATTTTTATTTCCTTGTTTCACAAACAAATCTGGCTGAGTCGGCTGCTTTTTGATGATTAGTCAGAAACCAAATTCCATATTCTCATCCATCTCCTCCGACTCTTGCTTTACCTCAACCTTGGTGGAGGCTGCTGGCAGCCACAAACGCAGATGGATCAGCCAAGATGACCTTGACTTTTTCAACACGTGGGAAGGTGTAATCAATCTGTTCAGACAGATCCAGGACCCACTTACAACCGTTGATGATAGAATGGGGTACGGATGCAGCAGTTGAGTAAGGAATCTGTAGACATATGCAGGCAATATTGCAGACACCTTCCAGGAAGTGAGAACTGCCAAGTTTTCTGTGTGATGTCAAGCACTTCAGGACTGTGGATGCTATCACTGTCAAACACCTACTGGGATGATCAGCCCAAAGGAGAAGGGGGAGATGTTCAGAAACATGGCTTTGCTGATTCCCACTTTGTCTCTAGTCTTAATCAGATGCCCATCACTCAGGATTTCAATGGGGACCTTGGAGATTTTAGTGGCAAATCCTAAAGCCTTGAAGAAGGAGGTCTTCTCAGGCTCCAGACCAGTGATCTGGGAAGGTACAGTAACTTCACACAAGGCTATGGCACCAGCACAGGTGGCAGCTGGCAATATGGCCAGCAGCATGTCCCTGATCTCAGTGAGGTCCTGCTTCGTTAACACAAAGCCCAGGTTCCCCTGGATGTGAGGCAACAGTTTTTCCAAAGCTGGGTTGTTTTCCAGATGGCCTTGGATGACCTTGTGTATCATCATTTCCTTGCGCATCAGCACCATTGGTTTCCCTTGGAGGGACATGCAGACCTGCTGCATGTGCTTGGAGTCCACATTGTCTACTCCCCAAATGAAGCATTTTGAATAATCATCCAGGAGTTGGACGATTTTAAGGAAGAAGTTGGACTTGGGTATCAAGGCAGTGCATCGTCACCGATTGACACACAGGATATAAAGATGATGTCACTCACAGAAGGGCGCCTAGTGAGAGTCTGTTTTTTCTTTTAATATGTTCCTAAAATGTACTTACATATAGTTTATATAGAACGTTTTTGTTTATACATTTAATGAAATCATGATGTTTTCTTTTTCAATGGCTTGGATTGGTTTAATTTAGGCTGAAATTATTTAGGATATTTTAACACGCTGGTAAAGTAATGCTCAATATTCTCCAAGCCAGGCTTCAGCAATATGTGAACCGTGAACTTCCTGATGTTCAAGCTGGATTTAGAAAAGGCAGAGGAACCAGAGATCAAATTGCCAACATCCTCTGGATCACAGAAAAAGCAAGAGAGTTCCAGAAAAACATCTATTTCTGCTTTATTGACTATGCCAAAGCCTTTGACTGTGTGGATCACAGTAAACTGTGGAAAATACTTCAAGAGATGGGAATCCCAGACCACCTGACCTGCCTCTAGAGAAATTTGTATGCAGGTCAGGAAGCAACAGTTAGAACTGGACATGGAACAACAGACTGGTTCCAAATAAGAAAAGGAGTACGTCAAGGCTGTATATTGTCACCCTGCTTATTTAAATTATATGCAGAGTACATCAGGAGAAATGCTGGACTGAAAGAAACACAAGCTGAAATCAAGATTGCTGGGAGAAATATCAATAACCTCAAATATGCAGATGACACCACCCTTATGGCAGAAAGTGAAGAGGAACTCAAAAGCCTCTTGATGAACGTGAAAGTGGAGAGTGAAAAAGTTGGCTTAAAGCTCAACATTCAGAAAACAAAGATCATGGCATCAGGTCCCATCACTTCATGGGAAATAGATGGGGAAACAGTGGAAACAGTGTCAGACTTTATTTTGGGGGGCTCCAAAATCACTGCAGATGGTGACAGCAGCCATGAAATTAAAAGACGCTTACTCCTTGGAAGTAAAGTTATGACCAACCTAGATAGCATATTCAAAAGCAGAGACATTACTTTGCCAACAAAGGTTCATCTAGTCAAGGCTATGGTTTTTCCTGTGGTCATGTATGGATGTGAGAGTTGGACTGTGAAGAAGGCTGAGCACCAAAGAATTGATGCTTTTGAAGTGTTGTGTTGGAGAAGACTCTTGAGAGTCCCTTGGACTGCAAGGAGATCCAACCAGTCCATTCTGAAGGAGATCAGCCTTGGGATTTCTTTGGAAGGAATGATGCTAAAGCTGAAACTCCAGTACTTTGGCCACCTCATGCAAAGAGTTGACTCACTGGAAGATACTGCGATGCTGGGAGGGATTGGGTGGAGGAGACGGGGACGACAGAGGATGAGATGGCTGGATAGCATCACTGACTGGATGGATGTGAGTCTGAGTGAACTCCGGGAGTTGGTGATGGACAGGGAGGTGTGGCGTGCTGCGATTCATGGGGTCGCAAAGAGTCGGACACGACTGAGCCACTGAAGTGAACTGAAGAGTTCGTGAGAATTTTTTTTTTTTTTAATGATTTCATTCTCTTTTATTTTACACCCAGAAATTCATTCACTTTCCCAAGAAATTTTATAGGTCTTGCTATATTCAAATTTGTAATTTCTTTTTTTCATATTTTGTCAAGAATTTAAAAAATCTTTTTCAATTTTTATATCTTTTGTTGTAAAATCAGATGTAGCATGTATTTATATCTATTTGAATCTCTTAATTGTCTTTATTTATATCTTTTTTCTAATTCTTAATCTTCTATATGTTGCTTTCTGTCTTTCCTCCCCATATTTGGGTATGTCAGATTTTTTTTCCTGAGTATCATAGAGAATCAGTCTGTGAAATATTTACCATAAATTTTACTGTTAATTGTTTTTGCTTTTTATCTTAACCTTTCATTTTTTTAAAATTTTGTTTCATCTTGTATTATAGCTCTTCTAATTGTTTTATATCAGTCCCTTCATTCTTAATCTACTTAAAATATTTTAATATCAAGAAAGTGTAAACGCATGAATTACTTTCAATTATAACTTTATATATGCAAATATGCAATATATGTACAAATTTTATAATTATACATTCTTTAAATATGGATTTTTGGCATGTCATTGTTTGCTAGGTATGCTGTAATTTCAGTTTCAAAATTTTGATTTATTGTTAATTGACATTTGACTTATTTTAAAAGATTTATTTTAAGTTTAAAGAATCTTAATTTTACATCTGATCTGTGGACTTTAAAAACTCTACTTGTTTGCTGTTATAATGAGAGTTTAAATTAGATTAATTAATTAATTAATTACATTAGAGAATTTGTTTTTCTCCTTTTATTTATTTTTTATCTGATGGGTTAAAATGCTCAAACTTATCCAAATTTGTGGTTGGATAGATTTTGTTTTAATTTTCCATTCCATTGAATGTGTATTAATATGGTTATGTTCATGTTATTACACCATTTCTAATTTTTTTCATCATGTGACTGTTGAGATCTCATATTACATATCTTCATGGTACTTAAATTTATTCTGTTTGGGTATATTTTTAAATATGCTTCTTTACTCATCTTCGCCCTATGCAGCACTTAGTGTAGGATCATAGGCATATGCTATCTATTTTCAATATCTTTTTGTTATAAGATAAACTAAACAGTGAAAATAATAATTATTAAACTATTGATAATTTTCTAGGTATGGGTGAAATAGAAAAAATGAGCAGAGAAACTCCTTTATTAAGAGCCACCTCATTCTTGGCTGAAGATTTGATATACGTGAAGATGCAGCTGCCATAGGTGATGGAAACTACAACCATGTGGGAAGAACCAGTCAAAAAGTCCTTTTTCCTTTGCTGAGAAGAAGATAATCTTATAATTGTCATGATGATATACATGTAAGACAGAACAACACACACAAGGGTCATAATGAAAGTCAAGACAGCACACACCAGAATCATTCTCTCTATGAACCATGTGTCTGAGCATGATATCTTTAGAAAGGGAGTGGCATCACAGAAAAAATGATCAATGACATTAGAGTCACAGAATTCCAGATTGAGGCCCAGGTTAAGTAGGGGAATGATGATTAACAAGCTAATCATCCAACAGCTGATGATAAACCTATGGGAGACTCTGTTACTCATGATGGTCATATAATGCAGGGGTTTGCAGATGGTCACATAGTGGTCAAAGGACATAGTGGCTAGAAGAAAAAAATCCATTATCCCAAAAAAGGAAAGTAAAAAATACTTGAACAGCACAAGCAGTGTAGATAATGACCTTGTCAGCAGTTGTTATGTTTACAGAAATCTGGGAATACAGGCAGCTGTGAATGAGATTTCCAAGAAAGAGAAATTTTGGAGAAACAAGGACATGGCTGTCCTGAGATGGCCATCTGTGAGGGTGAGGGAGATAATAGTCAGATTCCCAGCTACACTCAACATGTAGGTTAAAAAAAAGAAAGATGAAAGCTAGAACTTTCATTTGTGGGTCATCAGTCAGTCCCAGCAGGATGAACGTTGTTATTGTGTGGTTTCTCATCAAGGATTTCTGCTTTTGCTCAGTCATCAGGAAAAATTCAGAGACACTTGAAAAGAGTGTAATGAAGTCTAAATAAGTGCTCAACACTGGCTGTAAATGACAGGAAACTGCCTTGACTGTCTTGAAGTGAATATCTTGTCCATGAGTAGTATTTTATTGTGTATATAAATAGTTACTGTATTTTCATTCTTGCCTCATCTTTCAATCAGATAGTTTTATCTTTGTTCCTAATATTTTTGGCTTAGTCTGTCTATTCATGAGTTATGGAAGCTAGTGGTCAAATACTTTGTAATACTGGATAATTTTCCTACGGTTATTTCTCAGCTTTCGTCTATTACAAAGACACCAACTTCAACTGTTTTCAGCCTTCATTCAGTGCCTCCAGGGCTTGGATTTTTCTATGTTAACAAACTATTAGGAAATTACCCTACATAATGGAGTTATTTTATGTAATTTTACATTTTACTGTCTTTATTTAAAAAATATTCTTGTATTCATCTGAGAGCAGGCTCAAATCTGACAAAAAACTTTATAGTGTCCCCAAGTAAGCTTCACATTTTGCAAATACTACTAAACAGAAGGAAACAGTTTTGATTTTTTTTTTCTGTTTCTTTTTTTTTAATGGTATTTTTTCTTTTTTTTTTTAATTTTATTTATTTATTTAATTTGTTACGGGTTCCATATTTTTATTTTATTTTTTTTTAATTTTATTTTATTTCTAAACTTTACAATATTGTATTGGTTTTGCCTATGACCCACCTCCCAGAACATTGGAAATAAAAGCAAAAATAAACAAATGAGACCTAATTAAACTTAAAAGCTTCTGCACAACAAAGGAAGCTAGTAGCAAGGTGAAAAGACAGCCTTCAGAATGGGAGAAAATAATAGCAAATGAAGCAACTGACAAACAACTAATCTCAAAAATATACAAGCAACTCCTACACCTCAATTCCAGAAAGATAAATGACCCAATCAAAAAATGGGCCAAAGAACTAAATAGACATTTCTCCAAAGAAGACATACAGATGGCTCACAAACACATGAAAAGATGCTCAACATCACTCATTATCAGAGAAATGCAAATCAAAACCACAGTGAGGTACCATTTCACGCCAGTCAGAATGGCTGCGATCCAAAAGTCTACAAGCAATAAATGCTGGAGAGGGTGTGGGGAAAAGGGAACCCTCTTACACAGTTTTGATTTTATACTTTGCTTGAGGACTGAAAGCTTTCCCCCAAATTAGCGGCTTCACTGGGTCCAAAATTAGGTGAATTTAGGATGGTGTGAAAACACTCAACAATTCAAACTTTCTTCCCCTTCTCTTAGTCGTGGACACTTAGGACATCACTGTGCTAGTGAACTCAGCTTTTCACATTCCAGGCAGTTTTCAGTGTTCTGGAAGTAATGTGTCCTTTTTCAAAATTAAAGTTCACCAATGAAACTGAGATTCTCCTAGGTGTTACAAATCAAGTATTGAAAAGGCAATTGACCTTAGATTCGTTTCTGTTTACTTTATGTTCTCGAGAATTGGTATTTGTAATGAAGGAAGGATGCCAAATGAGATGATAAATCATCACAACATGTTTTACATAGGAGTGGTGATCGACTTGTGTATATATGTATTTTTTATGTTATGATTGAGGATAAAGTAGGAATTTATTGTCTTAATATCTCTCAAACTATACTATACTAACTAATGCATAAAAATCAAACTGTACCATGATTTTTATCTTTTCAAAGTTAATTATTTAAAAATGATCTATATCTTATAATATTTAGTTTCATTATGAAATGTCAAAATTTACATTAATAGCTCTTAGTTGATAAAGATGGATATAAAGCATTTTTTACATAGGAATTTACAGATATTTCTTACAAAAGCCACTGAAAAATTAAAAAAAAATCTATATACTTTTTTGCCAGTCAATCATAACTTCAAGTGACTGCTTAGCAACATTAGTTCTTAAGGTTAAAATATGTGTCTTTCTGTTGTCTATTGCTCATAATTTCACTCTATATTAATGTGCAGCTTGAAATGCATAATTATTTCTGCTATTCATCATCAAGTATTATAAAATTTTCTGCATAAATGATGGCTATCCCAAACCTAAAATGTATTTTCCCTTATTGCTTATAGCTGAAAATAAAAAGCAATTCTAAGATTGAGAATTACCAAGAATTCTCTAAGGTTTTGAAGGTCTTCACATTCTGACTTTCTGGAGAGAGAGATTTATACATTAACAAGACTGGTGTTTTTTCTATTTAGCAGACGTACAACTTAATAAATTACAGAAGGGTCCTTAGAGATCCAGGTTCAATAAATCATTATGGAATCTTTGGTGTCATAGTGCTGGCAAAAAGCCTAAAACATGCAGCTCTGAGGAGTAATATCCTCAGAAGAAAGAAGAATAAACAGCTTAGAGACTGGAGCATAAGAAACAAGAGCGAAATGATGCACTACTCTAAATATTCTATAATTATATCATTCAAATTACTCTGAAGATCAAAGAGCCCTAATTTTCTCTTGGTGGTGGCGCTCAGTTGTGTCCAACTCTTTGTGACCCCGTGAATTTGTAGCCTGCCAGGCTCCTCAGTCCATGTGATTTTCCCTGCAAGAATACTTTAGTGGGTGGCCATTTACTATTCCAGGGAATCTTCCCAACCCAGGAATTGAACTCTCATCTTCTATGTCTTTGGCATTGGCAGGCAGATTCTTTACCACTGTGCCACCTGGGAAACTCAATTTTCTCTTGAATTTACCTTTTATATGAATAATAAAATTATTTTGAAAAGTTAATCAAATAAAATGTACATGGTATCATAATCTGGAGATAACTAATGTAAACACTTTGAAAAAGATCTTCTCAGATTATAAATCAGCAACTTTATCAATATATTGTGCATAATATTTAAAAATATATGAACAATAATCTTGACCTGTATAATTTGCTGAAATAATTGTAAATATAAATGTAATTCATTTTTAGAGATCTATTTAATACCTCAGCTATATATATATATAATATAATATATATTATATATATAATAATAATATAATATATAATAATATATTATATAATATTTTGTTACTATAATATCAAACCAAAATTTATAAGCACATTTTATAAATTTATAACTTTGAATTTTCACATTATTAAAATGATTATATGTATATAAGAAGGGATTAGACCCAGTGAAAGTTGCTCAGTTTTGCCAACTCTTTGTGACCCCATGGACTGTACAGTCCATGGAATTCTCCAGGCCAGAATACTGGAGTGGGTAGCCTTTCCCTTCTCCAGGGGATCCTCCCAACCCAGGGATTGAACCCAGGTCTCCAGCATTGCAGGCAGGTTCTTTACCAGCTGAGCCACAAGGGAAGCCCATATAACTATATATTTGATACAACAAATTTATATATTAATTTTTGAAAATTCCTTTTTTGTAATTTTTGGAGTATTATTGTAGTAAAAATATTTTTGCACTCTAGCTAAATATTCCAGAAGATAAATTTCTTCTTCAGAAATATACACAAACCAAAGAGTTAGCTCTGAGAAATGAAATACAATACCTGAAATGAGAAATTTACTGGATGACAGTAATAGCATTGTAAAGAATGAAGAATAAAAAAAAAACTTAGTTGTAACAATTAAAGTTAAGCAAACTGAGGCAGAAAGGAAAAGAGAATATTGTGACCATAAATGCTGCAAGTATGTCAAGTGTTAGGCAAAAAGGGTTTTCCTTTCATTGAGAGGAATAAAGAAGAATAGAAAGAATGGGATGTGGGGGAGTGGGATAAAAGGTGGGGAAAATGGGAAGAAAGTGTGATTTGGGAAGAGGCCGAGGACAGATTTCCCAAGGCAGTGACATTATGTTGAGATCTGAAGGATGATCAGGATTTATCTAAAGGACAGTGCAAAGACTGAAGAAAATAATTCAAGAATAAACAAGGATCTATAAATAAAATATTACAGAGACAAATGTATTCTATATGCCCAGACACAGAGGACTAGGGAGAGATACATGAAAGGTAATGAAGAATTTAATATCTAAGAGTATGAATTTTCCTTGAGAATTCATATGAAGGTTCATCTTTTTTATTCTTTCTCACTTTACATTACTGACCTCTGATCAATAAATAACTTGAGTTTTCCTTCCATTTTTTCAGTTGAGTTTTATTGAAATTTGGTCTTTGTGCAATACCTACCTTTATATCTGGTGTTTCAGTATATATATCAGTACTTGATCTGCCTTTTCCTAAAAGTTTTTTTTTTTTTTTTTAATTTCCATTTTTATTATAAATTTCCATTCAAGAAGCTACCTTCAGTTCTGGAATGTTAGTCTTCCTCTTTGATAACAAAGTACATTTATTTTTTACATTGACTACATTTTTTTTATTTTTAGCAAACATTTAAAAAATTTTATTGAAGTACAATTGGTTTGCAAAGTTGTGTTAGTTTCAAGTGTACAGCAAAGTGATTCAATTATACATACATATATATATATTGTTTTTCATATTCTTCTCTATTATAGCTTGTATGGAATATTGGATATTGTTCCCTATGCTTATATTAGGACCTTGTTGTTTAATTTATTATCCTATGGAAAAACCCAAAGGACCATTTTGGCTAACCCAATATGCATAGCAGTTTGTATATGCAAATCACTTTTTATTGAGGTATAATTGAGATAAAATCTTGCACTAGTTTCAGTGTACAACATGATGATTTGACATTTGTATATAGTGTGAACTGATCACCACAGTAAGTGTAATTAATATCTGTCGCCATATATAGTATCAGAAGCTTTCTTTTGTAATGAGGATTCTCAAGATTTTAGAAAGTCTTTTTATACTAATGTTTGAATAATGGCCCTGATAGTTATGTGGATGACAACATCTCTCTCTTGTTCTCTATCATTATCATCATCTCTCATGCACTTGTATAGTTGAACTGTTTGTTGAATAGGTGACACTGGTCTGAAGGTATAATTCTGCTTGTTTTTCTGGACAATCTCTTTAATGAGAGATGGTACCTTGCACATGTATTTTGCAACAGCGGGGGAAATGAACTAGTTAGGATCTGTTAAGGCTGCAGGGCCAAAAATGCTTTCAGGCACTTAGTTTAATTACTGTGATGATCACAAAGATACAGAATCATTTAGAAACTTAAGACCCATTAATCTAGTGTTTCCAGAACTATTTATGGTGAAGTACCAGCATTTACCTTCAATGTGATGCATATTCATATTTTTGTAAAAACAGTGAAAATATAAAATGGTATAATATACAAGTTCAAATTTTTTATTGTTAGGCTCACTAATAATTTTGTCACATTGCTCTTAAAGTATATCAAGTTTACTTTCTATTTTTGTATTTATTGTGCATCAGAATAGTTTGTTGATCAGCTCTCATCCTGCATTAAACATGACACCAAACTGTCCTGATAACCTGAATCTGCAATTTCAATATTTTACTATTTCTTGATTGAATCATTGAATGCTTGCTTCACTTGGTTATTCCTCAGGGTGTATATAAAGGGATTTAGCATTGGGGCAATGGAAGTGGTGAGCACTGACACACCTTTATTAATGTGCACTTCTTTTGCTGAAGGTTTAATGTAAATGAAAGTGCAGCTGCCATAGGTGATGGAAAAAACAATCATGTGGGAAGAATAAGTGAAAAAAGCCTTTTTCCTTTGCTGGGCAGAGGGAAATTTTAGGATTGTGTTTATGAAGTATATGTAGGGAAGAACTACACACACAAGGGTCATGATGAAGGTCATCACAGCACGGGCTGTAACCATCTGCCCTATGAACCAAATGTCTGAGCAAGAGATCTTGAAGATAGGAGACGCATCACAGAGAAAATGATCAATGACGCTAGAATCACAGAACTCCAGATTTAAGCCTAGACTAATTGGGGAGGCTTATGATAAACAGCCCTCCAGGCCAGCAGCTGAGGACAAACCTTTTGCAGACTCTGCTGCTCATGGTGGTGACATAATGCAATGGTTTGCAGATGGCCACAGAGTGGTCATAGGCCATGAAGGCTAGGAGAAAAAATTCAGTTGCTCCAAAAAGGTTGACAAAAAGTAGTGGACTAGCACAAGCATTGTAAGTAATGATCTTATATCCAGTAGACATGCTATAAAGGAATCTGAGAATACAGATGGTAGTGAATAAGATCTCTAAGAAGGAGAAATTTTGGAGGAAAAAGTACATGGCAGATTTAAGCTGTGAATTCACTAAGATGAGGGAGATGATTGTTAGATTGCCAGTTACACTCAACATATGTAACTCAAGCAGAAAGATAAATACTAGAACTTGGAATTGTGGGTCATTGGTCAATCCCATCAGGATGAATGCTGTTAGTCTTGTATGGTTTCTCATCACAAGGTCCTGACTTCAGCCCGTCTGTTTATAAAATTGAGATTAATATTGAAAAAATGGTACCAAAATCATGTTATCAGTGGGTATTAGCAAAACAACTTCTTGTAAAGCGGTTCGCAGAGATTTTCATCTTGAACTTAACAATGAATTGTGAACAGATATCTATCCTCACCTCTAACTGATATGTATTATTCCATGGTTGGTTAAGGGAATGTTTTCTCAAAATTGCTTTTACTATATGAGAGATCTTATTTTTATAACTGTTTCCACATTTTCAAATTCTTTTTTTCAGTTTGTTTTACATTGCAATACACTTGTTTAATTCTGTCTCAGCCATAGAAGCAGAAGAGACTGTTGATTTAGGTGATTTCACCGGTAGTCTGATAGCCCTTTTTTTCCAATAATTCTTCAATTCACTTTTAACTCACTATTTTGCTTCTTCTCACATACCAAGATTTTCTTCTAAAATGTTAGAGCTCAAGACACATCTACCATGTATGTTTGTCCCTCTGTATTTTTTCACATGTGCATGGGATACCAAGGAAGTTTGCTTTGGATGTTCAAAAAATAATGTTACACTGAGATAACTTAGTTTTACCAATGCATAAGCAGGCCAACACGATTTTAATATATTTATTTCATTACTTGTCTTAACTTCGTAAAAAGATCTTTTCAGAAAATATGAAATCATCTTAGCTTTCAGAGGCAAGCATCAGTCTATCATTCTGATAATTTGAGGATAAGTGATCAAGATGAACATACTTACTCTTCTGGTAATGATAGCTTCAGATAGTCATTTCACTCCCAAATGCCTCAAGGTGACAGTAGCTGAGCAGGAATGTGTCAAATTCCAAGGAGTAGAAATAGGTAGGTACACTGCCAATTACTGTTTTTTAGGAAACAACACTAACACATTTGCAGGCAAAGATTTCCAAGTTTTCTATCTCTAAAACATTTTGGTCCCACTGAAATCTAACAATGTTTACTTGTACTCTAAGTAAAAAGGCTGTACAACAAGATCTCACTGTTTTTTAGAGAGCTTTATGATATGATTCCTTTGAAATACAGTCATTTTTTTTTTAATGTATCACAACTAAGTGAATAAACACTTAGGTCCTTAGTCACTGGTTCAAAAGTCATTAAGGAATTTAGCATGTAATTAAGTTTGGGGGAAAGAAATACTCCTGAAGGAACAATGGGGACAGAGTTCTTAGAGACAGAAATAAACATGAACTTCACCAAAGACCCTTTTAATTATAGGGAACACTTTTCCTTATTTATTAATTTTATGACTTTAATTTTAATTGTAAAAATAAATACTCATAAAGAAAATACATGTATGATCATTCATGGTAAACAGTTAGCTGTTGTTGACATCTGTATGTATACACCTAGATATATTATTTTTATACATTACTATGCACATTTATTAAGGACATTTAAAGTAGGAAAGCATTTGTAAAAGTGGATCATAAACTGTGATTTTTCAGATTTATAAACACCGGAAACTAAGTATCACTTCAATAATTTCTACCAGTTTCAGCAGAAAAATTCCTGGTGTATAGTGTTCATTTTCTGAATACTTCATTAGTTTTTAAAACCATCTTTGGCTTTGAATATCTTATATTGGTAGTCCCCAATGTACATACTGATGCAAGTTTAAGTAGTTAATATTTCTTTTTGAAAATATATGCATTTAAAACTTGAATTTTCTTACAAATATGGAATTTTCCTGTAGTTCAATACAGTTTCTATCCTCCCACCTTCTTTTCTCCTACTAATCCACAAGCTATGTGTAAGTGGTTACATAATTTCAAACATTTTGTGGCTTTCTAGTAATATTTTATTGAAATGTTAATTTTTAGTTCAATTCCATTTTGAACATTACATTATATAATATAATCTAAGTTACTTCAATATTTGGATATTTGTTGAGACAAAGGTCCAACAAATATTCTATGTTATAAGTGTTCTTTGTGCAATTAAAAAAATGTATATTATACACTTACAGGTAGGGAGTTCTCTAAATGTCAGTCATAATAGTAGGTTTTAGTGTTGTTCAAACTTCCTATGTCTGTACTGAATTCAGTACAGGTGTATGCTTCATCAGCTATAAATCTTGTTCAAAATTTACAATTCTGGATTTTTCTATTTTTCTCTTTTATTCTATCAATTTTAATTTCATGTATTTCAATGTTGTTAACTGCAAAAAATAATTTATGTAATCTTTTTGAGTTGAACATTGTATATTATGAAAAGTATCTCTTTATTGATTATAATATGTCTTTGAAGTCTACCTTATCTCATATTTATACACCTCAATAAGCTTTTTTTTGTTGGTATTTGCATCAGTAAACCTCTCTATCCATATTTTTCTTTCTATCTCTTCCTACAGATTGTCTCTGGTACGTAGCATATGGTTGAATCTTATCTTTCAATCCATTCTCACAATCTTTGGATTTAATTGGCATATATTTTTTTAATACTTTGAAAATCTTAAATTTTTGAAATCATTTTGGATATACAAGAAAAGTTACAAGAATGTGTAACCTTCACTCAGATTTCTTGATTTTTTAAACTTGTTGAGTTCTCTCTCTCTTTCTCCTTCTCCTTTCTCAGAGCCCTTACTTTGTGACTGCAAATTTTCATGTTATAATGAACCCTGCAGATAGAGTTCATTAAATGTGTGGTTAGGAAATGAATATTTTAAAAAGCATCAGTAGGGAAAAAATCTGCCAATTTTGGTCCATATTTATTACTGTTTTTCAGGGAGAATTTTTGCTGATCTTCTCACACAGCCATTCTGGAAGGCTCACCTTCTATGAAATTGGTGTTTAGTGACTAAGTCATGTCCAAATCTTTGAGACCCAATGGGCTGTAGCCTGCCAGCTTCCTCTGTCCACGGAATTTCCCAGGCAAGAATACTGGAGTGGGTTGCCATTCCCTTTTCCAGGGGATCTTCCTGATCCAGAGATTGAACTCATGTCTCCTGCATTGGCAGGCAGATTCTTTACTACTGAGCCACCTGGCAAAACCTGATGAAATTACTGTAGCTCACATTAATCAGGTAGTGTATATTCTCCAAATATGTTAATCATGTTTAAAATTATTTTGATTTTATTAAGTTCTTGCAGTTTCTGTATGGATTTTAATATCAATTCATCAATTTTGACAAAAATCCTGCTTGGAATTTGAATGAGGATGCTTTGAATCTATGGATTAAAAAAAAAAAAAAAAATTTCAACCCAAGGAAGTGGTCTGCAGCTCCATTTCCTTAGGTTTGACTTATCTTAGTGATGGTTGGTATTTTTAGTGTAAATTTTGTTGCTGTTTGGAGAAGGCAATGGCACCCCACTCCAGTACTCTTGACTGAAAAATCCCATGGACGGAGGAGCCTGGTGGGCTGCAGTCCGTGGGATCGCTAAGAGTTGGACACGACTGAGCGACTTCACTTTCACTTTGCTTTCAGTCACTAAGTTGTGTCTGACTCTGTGACCCGATGAACTGCAGCACAGAGGGTTCCCTGTTCTTCACTATCTCCCTGAGTTTGCTCAAATTCATGTTCACTGAGTTGGTGGTGTTATCTAACCATGTCATTCTCTGCCTCCCTATTCTCCTTTTGCCTTCACTCTTTCCCAGAATCAGGGTCTTTTCCAATGAATTGGCACTTTGCATCAGGTGGCTAAAGTACTGGAGCTCAGCTCCAGCATCAGTCCCTCCATGAATATTCAGAGTTGATTCCTTTAGGATTAACTGGTTTGAGCTCCTTGCTGTCCAAGGGACTCTTCTCTAGCACCATAATTTGAAAGCATCAATTCTTTGGTGCTCAGCCTTCTTTATGATCCAACCCTCACATCCTTACATGACTACTGGAAAAACCACAGCTTTGACTGTATGGACCTTTGTCGGCAAAGTGATGTCATTGCTTAGATGTCTTTTGTTGAATTCATTCCAAAGGCATTTTAGGTTATTTTGAATTTTCAGAATTTTCTTTTCAGATTGTTGCTAGTATGTAGAAATACAGTTAATTTTTGTTCGCTGACTTTTCATTCTGTGCCCTTGTTATGTTTTCTTAGTTCTAGCAGGTTTTTTTTTTTTTTTTGGTATTCTTGTCTACATAAACAAGCATGTTATTTGTCAATAAAATAGTTCCACCTATAAAAAAAAATCTCCATGTGTTTAATATTTATTTTTATGAAATTTTGCTATGGCTCTCTTTTTCTTATTCCTGATCTTAGGTAAAAAACATTGCCCTTTTTAATTTTTTTATATTAATTGTGATATTAGCTATATGCTTTTCATTCTACACTATTTTTTTATTTAAATATTTGTACTGAAATATATGCATATTAAAAGTTTACATATCTTACCTGAATTTCAAGATTGATTTTCATAAGTTTACCAGGAATGAAAAACAAAATAACCAAGATAAAAATCTAAAATATTTCTGACAGCCCAGGATTTTTGAAATTGTTACTCTATCTGTACTGCTTTGTCATACTTCATTTTACCATACTTGTATATATTATTCCTTTACTCTTTATTCTCTCTGCTGATATATTTGTTTATTCTTACACCAATGCCACATTATTGGCATGCCTTCATTAATCTTGATGATTTCTCAAATATTTTTCTATTTTATTAATTTCCACCTTAGTCTTTTCAAATACCCTCCACTTGCTTGAGTTTACAGTGCTCTTCTTTTTAATGGGATTTTTATATTTAATTTTGTCCAGTTTTATTGAGATACAGTTGATATGCCACACTGGATGGCAAGTTTATGACATTCAGCATAATGACTTACATTGTGAAATGATTACTACAAAAGTATAGTGAACATCCATCTCATATAGATACAAAATATGTTTTCTCCTTTTTGATGAAAACTCTTAGGATTACTCTCTTAACAACTTTCAAATATACCTTACAGCAGTGTCAGCATCATGTTCTTCATTTGCCTCTGCCCTCCCTCTTCTGGTAACCACAAATATGATCTCTTTCTCTATGAGGCTGACTTTGTGTTTTTTTTGTTTCTTAATTCCACAAAAAAATGAGATTATACAGTATTTGTCTTTCTATTTCTGACTTATTTCACTTAACATAATACCCTCAAGGTCCAGTCATGCTGTTGCAAGTGATATGATTTCCCACTGTTTATGGATGAATAACATTCCATTGTATAATGTACAATATTTACACATTCAAAGAGTTTATCTGCCGGGGTCCAGGGGTTTCAAAGGGGAGACGGCTTCGGGAGCAGGAAACAACAGCTTACTTAAATGTTAATTAAAGATATTAAGAGTGGTTAAATAAGGATAGCTCAGTGAGGAAATTCAGTGGAGAAAAGAGGCTGAAATAATTCAGCCAGAAGGTGAGAGAAAGAACGACATGGGGAGACCAAGTTTCGGTGAACAAGGCCCGCACTTCATTTTCCAAAGTAGTTTTTATACCTTAAGTTATGCATAGAGGATAATGGGGGAAGGGGTAGAGTCATGCAGTAAGCCAGGCTTTCTTCCTGCAAACATCATATGCAAAAGTTTAGGTGATTTGCATCATCTTCTGGCCCGGAGGCCTGTTAACATTTTAAGACCCTTTCTTCAGAAAACTTATTTTTCTCTAAAGGTGATTAGTCAGGCGCCACCCTCCAAAAGCATTAAAGTTGCATTCCTATAGGGCAAAGGTGTGGTAGGCTATAACAAGAAAAAGAATTAACTCAAGGGTCCAAGATTACAAACATTAAAGCTACTACTTACACCAATTATATTAATCAATATACTGCCAGGGACACAGCAGGTAAGGGATATGGAAACTTAGCAGCAAACATTGGCCCAACAAGTGAAAAACCCTTCACCAATGCAATTTCTAATCAATCTTTTAACTGCTCAAAGGAATCTGTGTTTAGACAGTTTAGAACATCTCATGCCTCTCACAGTTGGGAGGCTCTGAGCAATCACATGTGGCCGGAAAAACCTATTCAGGCAGGCTAGAGGACTTCCAAAGGAGTTTGTAGGTTGAAACACTATCACACCCAGGAACTTTATTAACTGGAGCTATAAGTTAACTCTTTTTTCAGAGAGAGGTAGTGGGGGACAGCCCCCCCGTAAAGTCAGAGGTGTAGGTGAAAGCACAAAGCAGAAAGTTGGCAGACTCTGGTTTTGGGGGTAGATGCTCGAGAATTTCCAGGGGGACTCCTGATGCTCCGATCCTGCCTTTGCTTATGCCGAGCCTCCTTCCTCATGACCTTTGCCATGGGTGGAGCTCCTGCTCCAGGCATTTATCTTTTCACATTTATATTTTTATTGAACTAATATTAACAAAATAATCTGCAACTTCATTTCTTTCACTTGACAAATATCTAATGATCTATCATTCAGTTGTAGAAGTAAATGTATTTGAAAAAATATTTTTCTATTTTATTAATTTCCACCTTAGTCTTTTCAAATACCCTCCAGTATAAGAACTCAGTATTCTTACCTAGAAAAATCCCATGGACTGATGAGCCTTGTGGGTTACAGTCCATTTGAGTCACAAAAGAGTCAAAAAAAAAAAACAACAACAACAACAAAAGAGATGAGACTATAGGCTCAAGTATACCCGAACCATGGCTTGGAAATCTACTGGGGCGATGGAGTGAACACTACATGGACAAATAGGAGACAGGACTTTAAATTCATCACCTAATCTCTTTGTATCTCAGTGTTTTCCCATTTGAAATGTAAGAGTTGGACAAGTTCACCTCCAATTCCCTTCTACCTATACAGTTGTAAGACCTTAAGAAAACAAGAGAGTTTTTCAGTTGCCTGTAGTGTGTGAGAAATCAACATGCTGTATTTTCCTAAGGTTGTGGATAATATCTAGCCTTACAGTATCTAATGAAGCTTTTCTTGTAACATATTTTTTTGAGGAAAAAAAAAAAAAAGTTTCTTTATACTCAAATATATGTATACATATATATCTATATATATTTACTGAAACTCATATTTCATGTGATTTTATGATCAATGTTTCATTTTTATTTTTTTGTCTTGTTCTACCCATTCTTCTTTCTGATTGCATCATTTAGTTTCTGCTTCAGATATCCTGTATTAAAATTTGTCTTGTTTCAATGTTCTACTTGCTAAATGGCTGTACACAAATAAAGTAATATGTGATTCTATAATACATAATCTATAATTACTTATAGATTGCTTATTCCAAAATACATAAATATACATGTACATGCTCATATTACAAATTTCCCATTGCTTATTGCTATGATTGTCTACTGATTTTTAAATAATTTCCATTTTTTCATCCAGAGACCAAATTCCCTCATTAATTGCACTATTTCCCTGTTAGAGTTTCTTGAATTTTCTGAATATGTAAGAATTTCCTCGAGATTTTTAAAAAAATACCAAATATCATCAATTTTAAGACATCACTTTAAGAATACAATTTTATTGTGTATTACTATTGAAAACAAAATGTTGCTGATTAAACTGAACCATGATTGATATCACTCATTGTATGACATATAATTCCTCCATTTCAGAAAAGCAAAATTTGAATAAGACTTTGAAATCAATCAAATGCAATCATTTATTTATTCTCCCTCATATTTTTCCTAATTATTTTGTTTTCTTATATTATTGTTTGTCCCAGATTTCCCAATAACATACCGATTATTTGTTTTTCACTCATGACATTCATTGGAGTGGGATTTACCTATGCTGTTGGACTTTTCAAAGAAGTGGTTTTTACTCTCTTTAGCTTACTTAACTGACTTCATTTTCTACCCATAATAAGTTACATTTTCCATTTACTTTTGTAAATTCTACTTTTTTTTTTTTCATTTTATTCAGGTGGGTACCAATTCCCCACTTTGGGGCTAGTTTACATTTTTGTAAATAATGAATAATTTAACAGAATTCCTATTGACCATAGCTTTTTCAGTGTTCCAAATTTGTGATGTTATATCTGTATTTCATTGCTTTCCCGATAGTAATTAGTTGATTTGGTGTAAAAGCTATAATTTCTAAGGAATTACATTTGTGTGGATTTTCAACTTGTTGTATCTAATAATTTAGATTATTATGATAGGATCTGAAATATAAAAGCTTAATTGGTATTAGATATTGGCACAGGTTCAAATATACTGGGGAATGTTTTTCCCTTGACTCACAGCTGTGTAAGCTGCAGATAATACTTCTCAGGAAAAAATGTAATCTTTCCATGAAAATAAGTACGATTTACTAATTAAAACTTTTATTAAATGTGCATCTATTGTGTCACAAGTGCTCTTACTGCAGTAATCCTGAGACTTCAGCCTTAAGTCTCTGTGATCTATAGCGCAACCTCTGCTCCCATATGCCTGCCTATATTCTCCTGATTATCCACATGTTTTTATAGATTATTGCTCTAACCAGTTAAATCATTATTTCTAATACATTCTATTGACAACTTTTACCATAGTTTCAAAAGAATATTAAATTTTATCTAATATATATGTGTGTTCAGTGTAATAATATGTATTTTGCTAATAGTAAATTATAAGCTTCAAAAAAGTCTCCTTCCTACCCTTTTGAGATGATATTTTAAAAATATTTTTTCATACTTAGATGAGAGCAAGGCAATTCTTTTCTCTGAGTCCTTAAAGGCTTTCTTGACTTGGTTGTTTCTCAAGGTATAAATAAATGAGTTCAACGTAGATGAAACAGAAAAAATGAGCAGTGAAACCACTTTTTTAATGGTCACTTCTTCCTTTGCTGTAGGATTCAGGTAGATGAAAATGCATGTGCCATAAGTGATGGTAACCACTCTCATGTGAGAAGAACAGGTTAAAAGGGGCTTTTTCCTTTGCTGAGCAGAAAGGAATCTCAAAACTGTCTTGCTCTGCAAGCATATGACAGAACTACACAAATAAGAGTCATATTTAGGTTCAGCACAGCACAGATTATAACCGTCTGTTCCATCAGCCATGTGTCTGAGCATGAGATTTTCGCTAAAGGAAATGCATCACAGCCAAAATGATCAGTCTTGTTAGAGTCACAGAATTTTAGATTTAAACCCAGGCTAAGTGGTGGGATTAATACACACAAACCAGCCGTCCAACAAAAGATGATGAGAATCCTGCAGAATCTGTTGCTCATGATGGTCACATAGTGCAAGCGTTTGCAGATGGGCAAGTAATGGTCTTAGGACATGGTGGCCAGCAGAAAAAATTCTGTTACTCCACAGAGGTCAGTAAAAGATACTTGAATGACACAAGCATTGTAGACAATGACCCTGTCATCTGAGCTATGCTATACAGGTATCTGGGGATACAATAAGATGTGAAGGAGATCTCCAAGGAGAAATTTTTTAAGAAAAAGTACATTGGTGTTTTCAGGTGGGAATCCACAAATGTGAGTGTGATGATGGTCAGGTTTCCAGTTAAACTCAGTGTGTAGGTGAGGAATAAAAAGATAAAAATTAGAACCTGCAGCTCTGGGTCATCTGTCAGTCCCAGCAGAATGAGTGTTGTTCTCTGTTTCTCATCACAGACTTCTGACTTCTCTCCAATCTGTATGTGATATTTAGAGAAATTTTCTTTTTGTTATATACTATTTAAACGGATTTAATTTTTTATTTAATCTTTTATTTTATTATATACAATGTGTTATATGTGTTAATAATGTGTGTGTATATATATATACACCAACATGTTTTATGTCTATCTTGTGTTTAAGATTTTCCACTGTAACTAAGTAGATGCTGAGAAGTTTTATGGATTGCAATGGTATCTTTTGGCTTGAATTCATATCTTTTCTTGACACCTTGAATCTTTTTAAACCAGTGCTATGATAACTGGGGTTTACTCTATAGACTCTAGAGCAAAATATAAGGTCTTTGCTCCAAAAGAAAATTTTGTGTGCTAGTTTCTTCTTAAGTTCAGTTCTGTTCACTTCAGTCGCTTGGTTGTATCTCTTTGCTAACCCATGGACTGCAGCACGCCAGGCTTCCCTGTCCATCACCAACTCCTGGAGCTTGCTCAAACTCACTTTTCAGGTTAAGTGTGCTTAATTATTACAAACAAGCTAAGCCCTGCTGCTTGCCCACCATCTCCTGCTACATAGTCCACATTTTTTTTCCTGCATTACCTTTACTGAACATGTATGTAACCTCTACTGCTGATACATATGATAATCACCTTCCCTTCTCTTCTACATCTTCCAGTCAAACCTCCAAATATTTTCTTACTATCTCCATTATTGAAACAAAAATAAATTACAGTAAGAGCTGAGGAACTCTCGACTGCTAGAGGGGATATATGTTAAATCAGCAGGACAGAGAGAAATGCTATTACAATCAATGTCAAATGTCACTTTTCTTTTTAATTTGCAGAAAATACAACTGAGTGATAAAAACAAATGGTCCTTGCTGATCTACAATCAAGAGGCATTACTTAATCTTCTGAGTAATGAAGTTTGGCAAAAAAAAAAAAATAAATAAATAACACTGTGTCTTTGGAGACAGGAGGATGTTACAACAGCATTTGACACAGGTCAGGAGGAAAGCGGTATCATTTCAATTACATAAATCATTACAAAAATCTTGAAAAAATTAACTTTAATTAAAGGAATGAAATCCGTAATTATATGAATGTTTTATTATTGGACAATTCCAATCAGATAAGAGAAAGGAAAAGTTTATAAAATTTTACGAGGTTAATGTTTACATTATAGAACTTATCCTTAGATATTCCTGTCTTGGCACAGACTACTTGTGAATACTTAAAAACTTGCCACCATATCTTCTAATTGGATGCAAAATATGTTTTTATGATTGTACAACAATATGGGCTCCCCAGGTGGCTCAGTGGTAAAGGCTCTGCCTGCAGTGCAGGAGATGCAGGAGACATGGATTTGATCCCTGGGTTAGGAAGATCCTCTGGAGAAAGTAATGGCAACCCACCACAGTATTCTTGCCTGGGAAACCCCATGGACAAAGAAGCCTGATGGGTTGCAGTCCATGGGGTCACAAAGAGTCGAACAAGACTGAGCAACTGAGCACCACAGCAATATGAATATATTTATTGCCACTGAATTTTACACTTAAAAATGGTCAAAATGATAAATTTTGTTATGTGTATTTCATGAAAATAATAACACACTTTTATATATTTAAACATAACTTGTTTACCTCAGAGTATCAATTTTTTTTTTTTTTTTGCAAAGTAATGTCACCTCAATAGCAATTTTGGCCAGTTTTAAAACAATACCTGAACTAAGTGTAAAATTATTTTTATTGTCTAAAGTTGCCAATTATTCTATCAAAAGGATGCTCATACAAACGCATTTTAATTTGTGAGAATAATTTATAGAAGTGAAATTTCTCAATAAAAATATTTCGCTTTTAGAAAATTTATATAATATTATAGAAATCATGAGATCAGTTTATATCAAATATTTGCCACTATAATTAGATTTGGTAAATTAATTTTTATACTGATTCATGTCTTGTTCTTTTATATTTATTATATATGTATTTCAAGATTTTGAGTCTTTAAGTGTTGATATTAAGTTTTGCCTTATAGTTCATAGTTTTTTTAAATTTATTTATTTTAATTGGAGGCTAGTTACTTTACAATATTGTATTGGTTTGCCATACATCAACATGAATCCGCCACAGGTGTACACGTGTTCCCAGTCCTGAACCCCTCTCCCGCCTCCCTCCGCATACCATCCCTCAGGTATAGTTTTATACAGTCAAGGCTATCAAGTGTTTTTTGCTCTTTAATTTTTAACTACATTATTTAGATATAATTGACATACAATAAACTTCACTATTTAAAGTGTACAGTTTGACATTCTGACATATGTGTACTCCCAAGTGTCAGCCCATCATGTGAATCCTTCATTTTCCAGTTTCCATGTGTCCTGTTTACTCTCTCTATCCCGCTCATCCCTGCTGCTGCTCTCAAATACCTATCCATCTCTATCATTATAGTTTAGTTTGCGTTTTCTAAACTATTATATAAATTGAATCATATAGTATGTATTCATTTTTTTATTTCTCTAAAACATATTTTTTCACCTTTACTGAGGTACGAATGAGGATATACATGTATGTATAAGGTATAAAATCTGATAGTTTCTTATAAATATACATTGAGAAATAGCCACCACAATGAAGCTCATTAACATTCATTACCTGAAACAGTTACTGCTGTTTTGTTTTGTCTTGTTTTCATGGCTTATTTTTACACTTAAAATTTTAAATTATTTAGAATGCAACCCATTTGTGTGAATAAAAAATAAATTTTTCATTTGAGCTTTTCTTGTGACTGAAGCAATTATTATATAAACAATGATTTTCTTAACGAACTGAAAACAATCAACTTTTATTTAACAAGTAAATTAAAACTTTATATAAAAATAAAGGCTATTTTTTAGTGTATACTTTCATGCTCTCAAAGGTTCTACTGAATGTTTTATCTTTTTTAATGCAAGTACCATATTAATTTGGTTTTACTGATCTATAATATGTTTGATACTATTTAAAATAAGTTTCTATTCACTTATAATCATTTTCATTTATGTGCTCCACATTCATGAGATTTAACTGTTTCATACTGAGATAATCTGTGCAATTCAAAATTTTTAAAAAGTTGATTCCAACTGGAGTTGTGTTAAATTTGTCTACTGAGTGGGAAAATTAGTATTTTATTTTGTAACACATTGAATCCCCAATAGAATCTATTCTTTATCAGTTATATTGATTGCTTTGATGGAGGAGCTTATTGCTGCTATAAATATTGTCAAAACTAACTTTTTGATTGCATTCATCCGTTCTTCATCCAAATAACTAAATATTCTTATTATGTTTGTAAGTTTTCTATTAGATTTCATCAATTCTAATTAAATATATGTCATTATTTTATGTATTTTAATGAAAAAGTAGTGAATAAAACATGTAAAATGTTAAAAGGGCAATTACGGTAAGGTCCATTCACTTCTCAAACAGGTAAACACTTGAAAAAACATGATTTTCATAATTTCTAACTACAGTGGTTTCATAACTTATATTCTAATAATTCCAACTATTTTATTACATATCTTATGGCATTTTCAAGATGGCAATGAAATTCTGATTATCAGGGATGAAGGTGAGTATCCCTCACTTGTTTCTTTTTTCTCATTTGTTCTTGATTTTAATTAAGATGAGTACACGGCACAGTAAAAGTATGTAACTTTTATTTCTTTAGAAATTATTTTATTTTGGTAGTTAATTATATTCTCATTTTACTTTAAGTGTATTAGGAGAGATTATTGATTTGTATCCAGTGATCATTTGATCAATTAATCAAAACCTAAATATAATGTTCTTTCTTTATTTTGTTGTTATAGCAAAATTGGGCTATATTTCATTTATATGTGTGTATGTATTGATATATATTTCTATTTCTGTATACATATCTTTATATTTCTATTATCTATTATCTATCTCTACTCTTGTATTATGGAAATACACCTTGATCATAGTATAATTTGGACTATTTTTTGGTGCTATTTGAAATAGCCTACCTATATTCATCAGTGAATTTTATAGCTTATCTTATAACTTCATAATCATATTTTTGTCAAATATTAAGACATTTTCATAAAATTCAATATGGAGAGATATTGTTTGTATAATTGAAATCATAACAAGTTTATCTAGTGATTCACCATGGTTAGTTTTAAAGTAATCTGATCCTTTTATCTCTTTAAACATGCATTTTATTTGCCTTCTTAAATGTTTTATGGAGACTGATATATTTGTCTTCCACACCTTGAATTAATTTTTAAAATTCTGGCTTGCTAAAACTTTGTTCATTAGCACTATATCTTCATGTATTTTTTTGTTGTTACATTGCTATATTTGTGAAGTTATTCTAATTTGCAATTAGAATAGCTAACTATTCTAATCTAAATTTTATAATGAGCAGTAAAATGTTATTTTTTTTCCATTTGTTTTTTTAATAATGAATAATTTATGTTTGAAGAATTATTTGATTTCTTCTGAGGGTAGCTTTTATATGATTTCTATGAATTCTTATAAAGTGTCTCTAACTCACTGCATACTTTGAATTCACTACTGCAGTTTTTATATATAGTATTAGTAGCTTTATATATATACATATATAATGTGGGCTGTAAAGTCTTTCTCAGATAGAAAGAGAAACATAATAATGGTCTCCATGTCTTCATTTGTAGCTCATAACTCAAGAAGAGACCGAAAAATTTCTTAGAGAAAATTGCTGTCTTTTTACATGGGAGGCCAATGTTTTCCTCTTAAATCACAATTTTGAAGCCTTGACTTTATGTTGCTCTGTCACTTTAAGTATTTTCACCATTTGGATTCTGACTTTTCATCTCCTGCCACCAAATGGGCTTTTAAACTCCAGCCTCTAATTCATAATCCAGTAGCTTGTCCTTTCCATCCTTCATTTTTTCCTTTCCTGGGTCATAAATGAGATTTTCCTTTCATGGGTCATAAATGGGATTATTTATCTTCCTTTCTGATTATTTTATGCCTTTGATGCAATATAATTGTTCACATTTTAACCTTCGCTTTTACCAATATTAAAAAAAAAATTGAGAGATTTTATCCAACACATTTTTGTTTTTAATGTGTTTTCCTAGAACATTAGAAATGTTACAGTTATCTTTCTCAGTGGTTCATTGTACTTTTACATCATGCCCTCATTCATTCTATTCAATATCTAATCACACAATTTCAGTTCTCACTGGAATTTTTGTAGAATTTTATCTGTATTTGAATACAGTAATCAGTGGTATTATGCTACCAGTTTTATGGAATACTCATGAATTGTTTTTATTATACCATAAAGTTTAATTATATGGGATTATATTACCTGGGCTTCCCAGGTAGCACTAGTGGTAAAGAACCAGCCTGGCAATGCAGGAGACAAAAGAGACACAGATTTGATTCCTGGGTCAGAAGATTCCCTGGAGAAGAAAATGGCAACCCACTCCAGTATTCTTGCCTGAAGAATCCCATGGACAGAGGAGCCTAGTGGGTTAGAGTCCACAGGGTAGCAAAGAGTCAGCTACGACTGAAGTGACTTAACACAACAACATATTTATCTACAGATAAATTTATGAGAAATATATTTTCATTTTCTTTACCAAGACAAATCGTCATGACGTTGAGAAAAAATAAAGCAAATAATTAACTTGATTAAGGTGTAATATAAGTAAATATAAGAGAAACAGAGAAATGAAACTGAAATATAGATTAATAAAAGGTAAAGAAAATTATAAGCTTGAATAGAAAGGTTTGGCGGCCACTCATATTCTATGTTAACTTTATTTATTGACTGCTATTTTATTTTACTTCTTTAATAATGATGCAATTCATGTGATCAAGTCATTAAAGGATTTTTTTCACTTGCTTATTTCTCAGTGCATAAATAAATGGATTTAACATAGGTGAAATGGAAGACATAAGTAGTGAAACCACTCTATTAATAGGCAGTTCTTCCTTGGCTCTAGGATTCATATAGATGAAAATGCATGTGCCATATGTGGTGGAAACCACAATCATGTGAGAAGAACAGGTGGAAGAAGTCTTTTTTCTTTGCTGGACCGAAGGGAATCCTAAAGTTGTCTTCACAATATAAGATAAAACTACATATTTAAGAGTCAAAATGAGGGTCAGCACCACACAGATTAAAACACTTTGTTCCATGAACCGTGTGTCTGAACAGGATGTCTACAGGAGGGGAGAAGCATTGCAGAGAAAATGATCAATGCCATTGGAGTCACAGAATTTCAGATTTAGCCCCAGGCTAAGCGGGGACGTTATGACAAATAGTCCAGCCAATCAAGAGCAAAAAACAAGTCTCTGGCAGATTTTGCTGCTCATAATGGTCACATAATGCAGAGGTTTGCAGATGGCCACATAGCAGTCATAAGACATGGTAGCCAGGATAAAAAAATCTGTTATTGCAAAGAGGTCAGTAAAAAACACTTGGCTGGCACCGGCATTGTAAATAATGACATTGTCACCCGTTGTGATGTTATACAAATATCTGGGAATACAGACAGTTGTGAATGAGATTTCTAGGAAGTAGAAATTTTGTTAAAAAAAAAATTGTGGGAATCCACAAAGATGAATGTGATGATGGTCAGATTCCCAGTGACACTCAGCATGTACATGGGAGATAGAAAGATAAAAATCAAAACCTTCAGTGCAGGGTCGTCTGTCAATCCCAGCAGAATAAAGATTGCTATGGTAGTTTTTCATCATTGATGACTTTTGTTCAAACAGCATGCACAGTTATTCAGAGATTATTATGTAGAACATATTGTCTGTATAAATACTAATTTAATCAGCTCTATCTTCATTACATTTTCATATTATATTTTAAATCATAATATGCATATGATTGGCTTACCTGGTGGCTCAGTGGTAAAAATATCCACCTACCAATGCAGGAGATGCAAGAGACAGGGGTTTAATCCCTGAGTGGGGAAGATCCCCTATAGAAGGAAATGGCAGCACCCTCCAAGATTCTCGCCTGGAAATCCCATGGACTGAAGAACCTGGTGGGCTACAATCCATGGGATTGCAAAAGAGTCGGACAGAACTTTGCTACTAAAAAACAATAACAATATGCATATGATTGAATACATTGCTAAAGTAGTGTAATTTCATGAGTAGGAAAATGTCAATTGACTCCCCTAAATCTTCATATTCATATTCAGAGTTAAGTGAAAGAAATAACACATCATTAAAGTGTGCATTTGCTTAACAATTCCATTCTTTTCAAAATGCTAAAACGTGAATGCTCAGTCTCTTCAGTTGTGTCCAACTCTTTGCGACCCTGTGGACTGTAGCCCACCAGACTTCTCTGCCCATGGGATTCTCCAGGCAAGAATACTAGAGTGGGTTGCCAGGCCCTCCTCCAGGGGATCTTCCTGACCCATGGATCGAACTTGTCCCTCCTGAGTCTTCTGCATTGTAGGGGTATTCTTTACCCACTGAACCACCAGGGAAGCCCCAAAAATACTAACGCATGATTTGCAATTTGGACTCCCTCTAGAGTCTTGACCAGAATGTGGAATCTCTGAGTTTTCTCTCTTTTTTTGTTCATTTGTTTTTCCTGTTGTGGATAAGTGTGTTTTTTCCCACAAACAATAGTATCATTGTGCAAACTGTTGTACAGCATACAGCATTTTAAACACAATTTTATTATAGTTTTAAAAGAAGTGCTTTGATAAAGGAACTTTAAAATTACACGTGATTTTTCTGTATTATATGTTTGTTTTGATTGCTTGGACATATTTAAATCCTCTTCACTTTTTATTACATACCTCTCCCTTTTTTCTTCACAATTGCTACAATTTTATATAACATTTTCCAGTTAATAAACATGTTTCTGCTTCTACGAATGGATTTTTTCTGACTTAATATATTGGCTTGAACACCAAGCATATCTACATCTGTATTGAACCTACTACCAAACCATTCATGTCGATTTCAGTGTGACTAAATCACAGGTCATGATCATCCACATGGTTTTTCACTTTCATCACCCTTCCTGTGTACTCACAGATTCCATTCATTAATCACCCAATCTGTGCATGGTATTATTGTAAGTACTTATATACTCTGTCCTATATTCAGCAACTTAACTGAGTAGACCTAATAATTGATTTTCAGTTGAAGTAAAACTTCCTCTGAAAAGTTTTGTGCAACTCTGCTAGATGCCTTTTCCTATATACCTACTTCTGTGTTCCCATGAACAGCAAAACTTGCCACTAGGTTAGTACTTAGCTAGAGAATATGTTTGCTGGGATCATAACTTCCTCACCCTTATAGCAACAACAACTAATGTAGTCTCATATGTATTGTCAATGCCTAAGACTATTTTCTTAATAAATTTATGTATTCTAGATTTAACAAGCACAACAACAAAACAACAAAAGTGTTTCCTCATAGTTGGGCTAAAATTCTGATACTCAATAATTTTATTCAATTTTTTGTATAACAGTTTATAGCCAGACATTTTCTGGTTATTTTGCTTTTCCTTTTTAAAGAAGAGCTATTAAAAAAAAATAATTTACATGTACTGTGATATTTGCAACTGTGGGAAAAGCTGTAGGGTCATTCGCCTCTAACCCTGGTTTTTCAAATGAGTAATTGTATTTTCATTGATTCTGTGTTTCTATGCTCAGTTATCTAGAAATGCAATGTTGATTCCATAAATCAAGGGTTTTATTGATGCTGAGTTTATACTAAAAGCCGCTTCGTCGTTATTTTTTTCAGGCATCCTGACTTAATTACTAAAGTGGGGTAATTGATCATTTTCAATTTAGAATAAGTGTCTCAAAGATTGTAATACTACATCAATGAGTGAAAAAAATTTCCCTTTGAAATCATAGTTTATGTGTCTGTGAAGAGTTTCTCTTCATTGTTTTTAAATTGTATTTTATTCATACTGAAGTAGGAGGAGAGCTGTATCTGATGGTTTGTCCAATTAATAATATTAAATCCATGTGTTGGCAGCCACCAGTATGCAGATGAAGTGCTGACCTAGGCTCATAGTTTTGAAAACTAGGACCCTCCCATAGAATTTGTGTTGTATACAACATATATATTAGATTTAATTCAGAAGTAGTAGGGAATGATTATTGCTGTCTATCTACTTCTTGTCACCGTTTTTTTTTTTTTTTTTTCCTAATCTCTCAGGCTACATATATATCATTATGTAATCTTATTCAATGTGGTATGGACATTTCTCAATGTTCAAAAACTGTATTTTTTCTTACAAAATGCTGCATAGTCTTATAAGACATACTTCATAGACTTAGATAATGAATTTACCATCCCAGACGGAAATGATGGCAGGGAGGGATTGACTGGGATTTTAGGGTTGACATGTACACACTGATTATTTAAAATGGATAATCAAGAAAGGCCGACTGTAAAAGAAATAAAAATTAAAAAAATATAATTCCATAAGCTAATTGACATTGACATACAACATACATTTTAGTTCATTTATCTTTCAATAAATATTCGAAAGGAGGGATTTCCAATGAGTGATGTTACTGCAACTAATCTCTTAGAGTGATGAAGGAAGAAGTACACACAGACACACCACACACACATACGTATATTTTCCAACTTGAGATTGATGGTATAGCTGATGCTATTTCTGCATATATACTGTATTTGGATTTTCATTTATATGTCCACCTATTTCTATTAAGACATTTAATACATATTTTTGAAGACTACGTAAAATACAGAAATTATAGCTCATAGGTCTTAGGTTAATGCAAGCACATGAATTTCCTTTTTCTCTGAGAAAATTACAACTGAAATTAAACAAATAGAACTATTACTAATGGTGCAAACCATCACACTTATTTTTATGTCAGTCAATCATAACTTCCTTAGGTTGATTAAAATAGTAATTCCTAAAGGCATTTAATTGAAAATGGAAAGTTTGATGAAGATTTTCATAGAAACTTCTGCTTTATTATTTCTCATTTTTAAATTCACTTAGTGCATTTGATGGTCCAAAATGTCTTGACAATAATTCTGTATGAAGCTTGAGAAGAACGTAGATTTTCATGTTACTGGATGAAGTACTCTATAGGTGTCAGTTTTAACCATTTGGTTGATGACCTTGTTGAGTTCCTTTATGTCCTTACTGATTTTCTACCTGCTGGATATGTTTCTTTCTGATAGATGGGTATTGATGTCTGCAACTGTTATAGTGCATTCATCTATCTTTTAGTCATTCTATTAATTTATGCATGACATATTTTATCCATTGTTAGGAATTAAGAATAGTCATTAGGAATTTTTAGGTCTTCTTGGAGAACTGCCCCTTTTCAAAGTTATTTTATGGAGAGATTTTATTATATGAGAAAAGAAAGTGTAACATTTATATATGAGATACGTTCCCAGTATTTCAGCAAACAAGAAGTAAAAAAGCCTGTTCTTCAGAGGAATCCTGCCTTAGAAAATTCAGGAAATCTTTTCCAAAATTTTGCAGGTTTAGATATTTTCGTATAGAGAATATGCACAATATTCCATTACTTCTATCCTATCTCTCATACTTTTCTAGCAGTTTGGACATAGTCTTCCAAGTTTTCTGTTTCAATAGTGTTACAAATGTTGATAGCATATTTATGATCCTTGGAACATTTCCTTCTTGGTCCTTGTTGGCACATTTGAGTCACTAGAGTATTTCCCAAGAGCCTTGCCCATGTGGTGGATTAAACAACATGCGGCTCATGCAGGTTAAAATCCACATAAAAATCCTAACCAGAAAGGACCACAGTAACTCCATATCTTGATTCTCTTCACTATTTTTGCTCCCATGGCTACAATGGAAGATGTATTAAAAATACTATCTATAGAAATAAGATAACTCCAATGTGTTGAAAGAGAATGACTCTTAGAAGTACTGGATTGCTTAACTTAAAACTGAAATGGTTGCCAGTAAATTTTTAATCATTGAAACCAGCTCATGTGATGCATTTGTATGACAAGAAGAAGTAAGTTTGCAATGTTAAAGGCATATAAAGCATTTTTTTGATTAGTGCTGATTTAGTCATTCTTGGCTTAACCTATCATCCAGTTGAGTAGAATATTTTGGGGTTGCATTTCTTCCAGTATATGTCCAGGATTATGAAAAGTGAACATGTTTACATTCCCTGTTTATCCTACTAATTTAGTTCTTTATTAGTTTTCAGAAAACTACTTTCTGAATTTGGTCCCCCTAATTGAATATAGATTTAATAAGTAGCACATGCTTCAGTTTCAGTAAAAAAAAAAGCTTCGAGTTCCAATTTGTGCATTAACTAGTAGTATTATCTTCATTATGTTATTTAAAGTTTCATGCTCAGCTTCTTCAAAAGTAACATAAGAATTGTAATGAGTCAATGAGATATATGCATAAATCAGCATTGTTTCTCAAATGAGCTTCCTTGAAATGAATATTCTTGTTTCCAAACGGGACCCTTTTCCTCAAATATGATAATTGATTTCACTTTTAGGAAATAATAAAGAGCAATATTTTCTATGTGGAGTACATGCTTTAAAAGTTTGTATAGTTGAATTTTACTTATAACATAAATTAGCCCTCACAATTATTCCCTGAAATATTATCCCCATCTTCCCAGTGGAGAAACAAAAAACAAACCTAAAACTCAGAAAAAGCTGTATTTTTCATGTATTTCTCTTGGAATGCAAACCTCAAATAATCTCACATGTTATATATTAAGTCCTGATGCCATATTATTATAACTTCTTTTCTTTTTTGAGTTAAAATTATCTTCAAATATAGATACTAGTTAACAAACTGAGTCAATCAGGGAAGAATTAGAGCATCTCTATGAAAACCTATAGACTTTGAGAGTAATTTAGGTGATTACAGTTTTCCTTCGTTGTTCCTATTCATATTGGTTGGTGCTTTGATCTGATTGACTTGATCTGACTCCCTTTTTCCATTAAGAAAAAAGCAAGGACATTTTTTTCCCCCCAAAGGACTCAGAGAAACAGAATTCTGAACTAACTGTAGTACTATTTGAAGGCAGTCTTAAAGCAATAATCTGAAAATAATCTAAATTAATTCTTCTTATGGGTTTTTGTTTTTACTGCAGTCATGATGAAGTTCTTACATGATCCTAGATGTCACAAACACAGTCAAGCGTGAAGTGGATCATTCCAGAAAAAGTTCAGGTTGTTTTAAACTCAAAATTTACCCAAGATATCAAATTACCACCAATATTCTGTTCTCTTCTATGACAAAATAGCCTAGCATATAAACATACCACAGAAAATGATTGTCAAGTAAGAGGGAAAGATAGAGAATTGGAACACTGTTTAGCAATGCTGAGGGTGCAAATTGCCTTGAGGATATATGTTTATAGAAGTTGATTTTCACATTCAGTAAGCTACAAGACTGATTTGACAATGAGATATTCATTTAAAAAATGAATTTTTAAAATTCATTTTAAAAAAGAACAAAAGGATTGAAAGGAATATGAAGCTTGTTATCCTAAATTCCACAGGTCTAGGGGAAAAACTCTATTTACTGAGAGAACTCTTAGTTTCCTTTTAAAATGAAAGCATGTTATCATTATCGTTATATAGGAAGACAAAAATAAGGGCATTTCCTTACTACTTCTTGGATCACTCCAAAGTACTAGCAAAATAGACCTTCTATTAAGGAATATTAATGTAGATAAAAGGAAAAACCTAAAAGTATAACATGCAGTAGAAAGATACACACACACACACACACACACACACATATTTAAAGTGATAGAGAGAGAGAGAGAACAATAGCATCATTTAGATAGGAGACATTCTGAACAAAAAAATGTTCTCAGGAAGATGTTTTTTTTTATGCTTTCTTTTCAATTTTTCATACAATTTGGTCTTCTTAGTCCATGACACAGATCCAGTCTACTAAACATTACTCTGCCTTCTCTGAACTCTGGACTCTCTACAGTGGTCCTCAAACATTTCGGCACTAAAGACAGTTTACATGGGAGAAAATTATTCCATGGACCGAGGACAAGGGTGTGGTTTCAGGATGATTCAAGTGCATTACATGTATTGTGTACTTCATCTCTTTTATTATTGCATCAACTCTACCTCAGATCATCAGATATTAGATCTCAGAGGTTGGGGACCATTGCTTTAATATCTGAGGAGGTCATGACAATGAATCCATTAGATGTGGCTTCAGATAAGGAGTAGGAGCTTGGGAGGTAAATGTGAGTCAGAGTGATATCTTAGAAATTGTTTCCATTGTTGAAGATTTAAGTCCAATGACTTTCATTTGGAAGACAGATCTTTTTCCTGACATTTTTGTACTTTCTATATGTTAACTAGCAAATAACAATAAAAAACTAGGTGAAAGATTAAGAAATAATATACTTTACAATATTGTATTGGTTTTGCCTGTATTGTACAATATTGTAAAGTAAAAAGAAAAGATGGAAAAATAATAAAATAAAATAAAATCTCTGATTACAAAAAAAATAAATATGTGTATAAAAATGAAAAAGGGAAAATAAATAATAAAAAATTAAAAGAAAAAAAAGAAATAATATAATTTTACCAGATTTGAAGAAAAGGCAAGATTCTCAGTGGGAAAGAAAACTTTTAGGGAAGGATTTTTAAAAAGTCAACAGGTAGCATTTCTTTTCTACTATTTCAAACACTTTGAAAAGCCTAGGTTAAAATTCCTGCTCTTCCCATTTAGGGTGTGTGATATGGATAAAATTTTTAGAAGTATTTTTAACATAGTTCCAATCAGTAAAATGGAGATTTTAAAAGAAACATTCTATGGAAAACACACACAGTGGCATATAGTAAGAAATTCTTTTAAAGAGAGTTCTCTATTTGTATTAAGTTGTTTCAAAGATCTCCCAAGTTAAATCAGTATGGCATAACACATTCAGAAATAAATTCCAGTGTAGTCCATGAATAATTCTCTTTTCTTTAAGTTCTTTGGTTTCTGTTTTCTCTTGAAAGTTACTCAGAAGAAGAATAAAATGAGAAACTACACGGAAATAACAGATTTTATCCTCCTGGGATTGTCAGATGACCCACAACTTCAGGTTGTGATCTTTGTCTTTCTACTCATCACCTACATGCTCAGCATCACTGGGAACCTGACCATTATCATCCTGACCCTGCTGGATGTCCACCTGCAGACCCCCATGTATTTCTTCCTCAGAAATTTCTCCTTATTAGAAATTTCATTCACAACTGTCACTATACCCAGGCTTCTGGCCACCATTATTACAGGAGATAAAACCATTTCTTATAATGACTGTATGGTTCAGTTATTTTTTTTCATTCTCTTGGGAGTCACTGAGTTTTATCTTCTGGCTGCCATGTCCTATGACCGCTACATTGCTATCTGCAAACCGCTGCATTACATGACCATCATGAATCATAGAGTGTGCACACTGCTTGTCTTGGCTTCTTGGCTGGCTTCATTCTTAATCACATTTCCATTACTCATGTTCTCCCTACAGCTTGATTATTGCAAGTCCAATGCTATCGACCATTATACCTGTGATTTTTCCCCCCTTTTACAACTTTCTTGTTCAGACACCAAATTCCTAGAGATAATGGTGTTTTCTTGTGCTGTGTTTACTCTGATGTTTACTTTGGCATTAATAATTCTGTCCTACACATATATCATCAGAACAATTTTGAGGATCCCTTCTACCACTCAGAGGACAAAGGCCTTTTCCACGTGTTCTTCCCACATGATTGTCATCTCCATCTCTTATGGCAGCTGCATTTTCATGTACATGAATCCATCAGCAAAGGACAGGGTCTCTTTGAGTAAGGGAGTAGCTGTGCTAAATACCTCAGTTGCCCCCATGCTAAACCCATTTATCTATACCTTAAGGAATCAGCAAGTCAAGCGAGCCTTCATAGACATGGCAAGGAAGAATGTACTTTTCTCAAGGAAATGAAAAATAAAAGTCCTATTTAATAAATTGGAGGCATAATGAAATGCAATTAAATAAAACTCAGAACTTTTCAAAATCTATTAATTTTCATATTGTCTCCATAGAGCTATTTTTTCATTACTCATATTTTCATTGACAGCAGTGTCACAAGCGTATTGTATACATTTTTTTTCTATTCAAATTCCCATCCTTTCTCATGCACTTCCCTTCCTTTGGGCTCAGCTTTTCATTCTGTACTTTCCAGTTTGCACCAGGGGTAAAGAATCTACCTGCTAATGCAGGAGACACAGATTCAATCCCTGGGTGCATAAGATCCTCTATAGTAGGAAATGGCAGCACACTCCAGTATTCTTGCCTGGAAAAGTCTATCAACAGGGGATCCTGATGGGCTATGGTCCATGATGTCACAAAGATCTGGCATGATTGTGCAACTGCATGCATGTGTTCAACTCTGTAACTATGAAACTGTCATTTCCTTCTTTGAAACTTTTCCATTTCTTCCACAATATTTCTTGGGAAATTAAATTCAGACAGAAAGAGGCAGAGCAAGAATATTCAAGAGAGACCTGTGTTTCATGATTTCATTCTTTCTAGAAATTCAGGAAATGATAAATCATGTTAAACACTGTTTTTAATTTACTATACAAGACCATGAGCATAATCTGACCATCCTATTAGAGTATTACACATATTATTCTCTCCATACTATGGCTTACTCAGTAATTACAGGAAAAACAGCACAACTAAAAAAGTAATGGAATTATAGTTTTTTGAGAAATCAAAAACTTTTCTCATTATGCAACTTAAAATCTCTCTGCCATATACTTTATCAATTTGAGAACAATTATGAATATATACTTTCAAGAAAACTGTGAAATTGTCGCTCTTTGGGGGAACTGTTTAATTAACACATATAACAATGATTTACAATAAAAGCCTGAAGAATTAAATATTATTGGAAACCATATGTGACTGCATTTGCTATAGTCAGTTGTATATTTAATGCTTGATGTCAAGTTGTTCTTGGTAAATAATCAATAGCTGACAGTTTTTACAACTTTCTCATATTAGTGGTTATTTTGAGTTAATATTGTACATACACAATGCATCCAATTACCTAATTAAATGGCAAACAATTAATAGGGATAAAAATGCTAAATGGCAAACTTTTACTGTGTATGAATTTGAGATTTTCTTTTGTTGAAAATTTGTATTTTCACTCTGTTTTAAGCATTATAATGTAGCAATGTATTTAAAATGTATTGATTAGAATTTAAAAGATGATTATGCAAGATCTTGCAACTCTGGCACTAAAGTTTTTTTTTTCTTTTCCATGAAGTCAAAATTTCAAATAATATTGAATGTTATGCAAACTCATCTTGCATTTTCTAATCATCTTTCTAAATAGTCTGTAATTGTAATTCATTGAGCTAAATTCTTCTTGATATGCATGCATTATACTCAGTTGAGAGACTTAGATCCATACTATGCTGAAAAACAAAGAAAACAACTTTAAAAAATACTGGAGTTTTCCAGTTACGAAGGGAGTCATGAAGTTACTATTTCTTACCTTTTCATTGAAACAATAATTTCTACAGTTAACTGGAAATATTTGAAAATACTGAGGTTTAGAATTGATTGATGATGTGTGTTTTGATACCTGAGTGAACTTCCAGATGTTCAAGCTGGTTTTAGAAAAGTCAGAGGAACCAGAGATCAAATTGCCAACATCCACTGGATCATGGAAAAAGCAAAAGAGTTCCAAAAAAAGTCTATTTCTGCTTTATTGACTATGCCAAAGCCTTTAACTATGTGGATCACAATAAACTGTGGAAAATTCTGAAAAAGATTGGAATACCAGACCACCTGGTCTGCCTTTTGAGAAATCTATATGCAGGTCAGGAAGCAACAATTAGAACTGGACATGGAACAACAGACTGGTTCCAAATAGGAAAAGGAGTATGTCAAGGCTGTATATTGTCACTCTGCTTATTTAAATTATATGCAGAGTACATCATGAGAAACGCTGGGCTGGAAGAAACACAAGCTGGAATCAAGATTGCCAGGAGAAATATCAATAACCTCAGATATGCAGATGACACCACCCTTATGGCAGAAAGTGAAGAGGAACTCAAAAGCCTCTTGATGAAAGTGAAAGTGGAGAGTGAAAAAGTTGGCTTAAATCTCAACATTCAGAAAACGAAGATCATGGCATCTGGTCCCATCACTTCATGGGAAATAGATGGGGAAACAGTGGAAACAGTGTCAGACTTTATTTTTTGGGGCTCCAAAATCACTGCAGATGGTGACTGCAGCCACAAAATTAAAAGACACTTACTCCTTGGAAGAAAGTTATGACCAACCTAGATAGCATATTCAAAAGCAGAGACATTACTTTGCCAACAAAGGTCCATCTAGTCAAGGCTATGGTTTTCCAGTGGTCATGTATGGATGTGAGAGTTGGACTGTGAAGAAAGCTGAGTGCCGAAGAATTGATGCTTTTGAGCTGTGTTGTTGGAGAAGACTCTTGAGAGTCCCTTGGACTGCAAGGAGATCCAACCAGTCCATTCTGAAGGAGATCAGCCCTGGATTTCTTTGGAAGGAGTGATACTAAAGCTGAAACTCCAGTACTTTGGCCACCTCATGCAAAGTGTTGACTCATTGGAAAAGACTCTGATTCTGGGAGGAATTTGGGGCAGGAGGAGAAGGGGATAACAGAGGATGAGATAGCTGGGTGGCATCACTGACTGGATGGACGTCAGTCTGAGTGAACTCCAGGAGTTGGTGTTAGACAGGGAGGCCTGGCATGCTGCGATTCATGGGGTCGCAAAGAGTCAGACACGACTGAGCGACTGAACTGAACTGAAGTGAACTGACTGATATGCATATTAAAAGTTTACTTATCTTACCTGAAATTCGAGATTGATTTTCACAAGTTTACTGGGAATAAACAAGCAAAATAACCAAGATAAAAATCTAAAATATTTCTTACAGCCCAGGATTTTTGAAAATGTTACTTTATCTGTACTGCTTTGTCATACCTCATTTTACCATATTTGGATATATTATTCCTCAACTGTTTATTCTCTCTGCTGATGTATTTGTTTATTCTTATGCCAATGCCACATTATTGGCATGCCTTCATTAATCTTGATGATTTCTCAAATATTTTTCTATTTTATTAACTTCCACCTTAGTCTTTTCAAATACCCTTCACTTGTTTGAGTTTACAGTGCTCTACTTTTAATGGGAGTTTTATATTTAATGTTTTATAGTTTTATTGAGATACAGTTGATATGCCACACTGGATGGCAAGTTTATGACATTCAGCATAATGACTTACATTGTGAAATGATTACTACAAAAGTATAGTGAACATCCATCTCATATAGATACAAAACATGTTTTATCCTTTTTGATGAAAACTCTTAGGATTACTCTCTTAACAACTTTCAAATATACCTTACAGCAGTGTTAGCATCATGTTCTTCATTTGCCTCTGTCCTCCCTCTTCTGGTAACCACAAACATGATCTCTTTCTCTATGAGGTTGACTTCTTTGTTTTGTTTTTGTTTCTTAATTCCACAAAAAATGAGATTATACAGTATTTGTCTTTCTATTTCTGACTTATTTCACTTAACATAATACCCTCAAGGTCCAGTCATGCTGTTGCAAGTGATATGATTTCCCACTGTTTATGGATGAATAACATTCCATTGTATAATGTACAATATTTACACATTCAAAGAGTTGATCTTTTCACATTTGTATTTTTATTGAACTAATATTAACAAAATAGACTGCAACTTCATTTCTTTCACTTGGCAACAGATATTTAATTATCTATCATTCAATTGTAGAATTAAATGTATTTTAAAAAAGTTTCTTTATACTCAAATATACGTATATATATTTACTGAAACTCATATTTCATGTGATTTTATGATCAATGTTTCATTTTTATTTTTTTGTCTTGTTCTATCCATTCTTCTTTCTGATTGCATCATTTAGTTTCTGCTTCAGATATCCTGTATTAAAATTGTCTTGTTTCAATGTTCTACTTGCTTAATGGCTGTACACAAATAAAGTAATATGTGATTCTACAATACATAATCTATAATTACTTATAGATTGCTTATTCCAAAATACATAAATACACATGTACATGCTCATATTACAAATTTCCCATTGCTTATTGCTATGATTGTCTACTGATTTTTAAATATTTTCCATTTTTTCATCTAGAAACCAAATTCCCTCATTAATTGCACTATTTCCCTGTTAGAGTTTCTTGAGTTTTCTGAATATGTAAGAATTTCCTAGAGATTTTTTTTTTTAAATATCAAATTTCATCAATTTTAAGACATCACTTTAAGAATACAATTTTATTGTGTATTACTACTGAAAACAAAATGTTGCTGATTAAACTGAACCATGATTGATATCATTTGTTGAATGACATATAATACCTCCATTTCAGAAAAGCAAAATTTGAATAAGACTTTGAAATCAATCAAATGCAATCATTTATTTATTCTCCCTCATATTTTTCCTAATTATTGTGTTTTCTTATGTTATTGTTTGTCCCAGATCTCCCAATAACATACCGATTATTTGTTTTTCACTCATGACATTCATTGGAGTGGGATTTACCTATGCTGTTGGACTTTTCAAAGAAGTGGTTTTTACTCTCTTTAGCTTACTTAACTGACTTCATTTTCTACCCATAGTAAGTTACATTTTCCATTTACTTTTGTAAATTCTTCATTTTTTTCATTTTATTCAGGTGAGTACAAATTCCCCTCTTTGGGGCTAGTTTGCATTTTTGTAAATAATGAATAATTTAAGTTAACAGAATTCCTCTTGACCATAGCTTTTTCAGTGTTCCAAATTTGTGATGTTATATCTGTATTTCATTGCTTTCCCGATAGTAATTAGTTGATTTGGTGTAAAAGCTATAATTTCCAAGGAATTACATTTGTGTGGATTTTCAACTTGTTGTATCTAATCATTTAGATTATTATGATAGAATCTGGACTATAAAAGCTTAATTGGTGTTAGATATTGGCACAGGTTCAAATATACTGGGGAATGTTTTTCCCTTGACTCACAGCTGTGTAAGCTGCAGATAATACTTCTCAGGAAAAAATGTAATCTTTCCATGAAAATAAGTACGATTTACTAATTCAAACTTTCATTAAATGTGCATCTATTGTGTCACAAGTGCTCTTACTGCAGTAATCCTGAGACTTCAGCCTTAAGTCTCTGTGATCTATAGCGCAACCTCTGCTCCCATATGCCTGCCTATATTCTCCTGATTATCCACATGTTTTTATAGATTATTGCTCTAACCAGTTAAATCATTATTTCTGATACATTCTATTGACAACTTTTACCATAGTTTCAAAAGAATATTAAATTTTATCTAATATATATGTGTGTTCAGTGTAATAATATGTATTTTGCTAATAGTAAATTATAAGCTTCAAAAAAGTCTCCTTCCTACCCTCTTGAGATGATATTTTAAAAATATTTTTTCATACTTAGATGAGAGAAAGGCAATTCTTTTCATTGAGTCCTTAAAGGCTTTCTTAACTTGGTTGTTTCTCAAGGTATAAATAAATGAGTTCAACGTAGATGAAACAGAAAAAATGAGGAGTGAAACCACTTTTTTAATGATCACTTCTTCCTTTGCTATAGGATTCATGTAGATGAAAATGCATGTGCCATAGGTGATGGTAACCACTCTCATGTGAGAAGAACAGGTCAAAAAGGGCTTTTTCCTTTGCTGAGCGGAAAGGAATCTCAAAATTGTCTTGTCGATGCAAGCATATGACAGAACTACACAAATAAGAGTCATATTATAGGGTCAGCACAGCACAGATTATAACCATCTGTTCCTTCAACCATGTGTCTGAGCATGAGATTTTCTTTTTATTTTTTAACTTTACAATATTGTATTGGTTTTGCCATAAATCAACATGAATCCACCACAGGTATACACGTGTTCCCCATCCTGAACCCTCCTCCCTCCTCCCTCCCCGTACCATCTTTCTGGGTCGTCCCAGTGCACCAGCCCCAAGCATCCAGTACCCTATGGAAATACAAAAAACCTTGAATAGCCAAAGCAATCTTAAGAAGAATGGAACTGGAGGAATCAACCTGTCTGACTTCAGGCTCTACTACAAAGCCACAGTCATCAAGACAGTATGGTACTGGCACAAAGACAGAAATATAGATCAATGGAACAAAATAGAAAGCCCAGAGATAAATCCATGCAATATGGACACCTTATCTTTGACAAAGGAGGCAAGAATATACAATGGATTAAAGATAATCTTTTTAACAAGTGGTGCTGGGAAAACTGGTCAACCACTTGTAAAAGAATGAAACTACTAAAAAACAATATGCATATGATTGAATACATTGCTAAAGTAGTGTAATTTCATGAGTAGGAAAATGTCATTTGACTCCCCTAAATCTTCCATATTAAGAGTTAAGTGAAAGAAACAACACATCATTAAAGTGTGCATTTGCTTAACAATTCCATTCTTGTCAAAATACTAAAACGTGAATGCTCAGTCTCTTCAGTTGTGTCCAGCTCTTTGCGACCCTAGGGACTGTTGCCCACCAGACTTCTCTGCCCATGGGATTCTCCAGGCAAGAATACTAGAGTGGGTTGCCAGGTCCTCCTCCAGGGGATCTTCCTGACCCAGGGATCGAACTTGCCCCTCCTGAGTCTTCTGCATTGTAGGGGTATTCTTTACCCACTGAACCACCTGGGAAGCCCCAAAAATACTAACACATGATTTGCAATTTGGGCTCCCTCTAGAGTCTTGACCAGAATATGGAATCTCTGTGCCAGCTTTATAATAAGAGTTCTCATTTTTTTTTTTTTAATTTGGTTTTCCTGTTGTGGATAAGTGTGTTTTCTCCCATGAACAACAGTATCATTGTGCAAACTGTTGTGCAGCATACAGCATTTTAAACACAATTTTATTATATTTTTAAAAGCAGACCCAGAGGGATGGTATGGGGAGGGAGGTAGGAAGGGGGTTCAGGATGGGGAGCACGTGTACACCCGTGGCGGATTCATGTTAATGTATGGCAAAACCAATACAACATTGTAAAGTAATTAACCTCCAATTAAGACAAATAAATTTAATTTAAAAATCTACAAACAAAAAAGAAGTGCTTTGATAAAGGAACTTTAAAATTACACGTGATTTTCCTGTATTATCTGTTTGTTTTGATTGCTTGGGCATATTTAAATCCTCTTCACTTCTGATTGCATACCTCTCTCTTTTTTCTCCACAATTGCTATAATTTTATATAACATTTTTCAGTTAATAAACACATGTTTCTACTTGTACTAATGGATTTTTTCTGACTTAATATATTGGCTTGAACACCAAGCATATCCACATCTGTATTGAACCTACTACCAAACCATTCATGTCGATTTCAGTGTGACTAAATCACAGGTCATGATCATGCACATGGTTTGTCACTTTCATCACCCTTCCTGTGTACTCACAGATTCCATTTATTAACCACCCAATCTGTGCATGGTATTATTGTAAGTACTTATATACTCTGTCCTATTTTCAGCAACTTAACTGAGTAGACCTAATAATTGATTTTCAGTTGAAGTAAAACTTCCTCTGAAAAGTTTTGTGCAATTCTGCTAGATGCCTTATCCTACATACCTACTTCTGTGTTCCCACGAACAGCAAAACTTGCCATTATATTAGTACTTAGCTAGAGAATATGTTTGCTGGGATCGTAACTTCCTCACCCCTATAGCAACAACAACTAATGTAGTCTCACATATATTGTCAATGCCTAAGACTATTTTCTTAATAAATTTATGTGTCTAGATTTAACAAGCACAACAACAAAACAACAAAAGTGTTTCTTCATATTTGGGCTAAAATTCTGATACTCAATATTTTTATTCAATTTTTTGTATAACAGTTTATAGCCAGACATTTTCTGGTTATTTTGCTTTTCCTTTTTATAGAAGAGCTATTTAAAAAAATTAATTTACATGTACTGTGATATTTGCAACTGTGGGAAAAGCTGTAGGGTCATTCGCCTCTAACCCTGGTTTTTCAAATAAATAATTGTATTTTCATTGATTCTGTGTTTCTATGCTCAGTTATCTAGAAATGCAATGTTAATTCCAGAAATCAAGGGTTTTATTGATGCTGAGTTTATACTAAAAGCTACTGCATCGTTATTTTTTCAGGCATCCTGACTTAATTACTGAAGTGTGGTAATTGATCATTTTCAATTTAGAATAAGTGTCTCAAAGATTGTAATACTACATCAATGAGTGAAAAAATTTCCCTTTGAAATAATAGTTTATGTGCCTTTGAAGAGTTTCTCTTCATTGTTTTTAAGTTGCATTTTATTCATACTGAGGTAGGAGAAGAGCTGTATCTGATGGTTTGTCCAATTCATAACATTAAATCCATGTGTTGGCAGCCACCAGTATGGGGGTGAAGTGCTGATCTAGGCTCATAGTTTTGAAAACTAGGACCCTCCCATAGAATTTGGGTCGTATACAACATATATATTAGATTTAATTCAGAAGTAGTAGGGAATGATTATTGCCATCTATCTACTTCTTGTCATCCTTTTTTTTTTTTTTTTTAATCTCTGAGGCTACATATGTATCATTATGTATCCTTCTTCAATGTGGTATGGACATTCAATGTTCAAAAACTGTATTTTTTTGAAATAGTCTTATAAGACATACCTCATAGACTTAGAGAATGAATTTACCATCCCAGATGGAAATGATGGCAGGGGGAGGGAATAATTGGGATTTTAGGGTTGACATGTACACACTGATTATTTAAAATGGATAATCAAGAAAGGCAGACTATAAAAAAATAAAAAAAAAAGATAATTCCATAAGCTAATTGACATTGACATACAATAAACATTTTGGTTCATTTATCTTTCAATAAATATTCAAAAGGAGGGATTTCCAATGAGTGATGTTACTGCAACTAATCTCTTAGTGTGATGAAGGAAGAAGTACACAGACACACCACACACACTTACGTATATTTTCCAACATGAGATTGATGGTATAGCTGATGTTATTTCTGCATATATACTATATTTGGATTTTCATTTATATATCTGCCTATTTCTATTAAGATATTTAATACATATTTTTGAAGACTTTGTAAAGTACAGAAATTATAGCTCATAGATCTTAGGTTAATGCAAGCACATGAATTTCCTTTTTGTCTGAGAAAATTTCAACTGAAATTAACCAAACAGAAATATTACAAATGATGCAAACATCACACTTACTTTTGTGTCAATCATAACTTCCTTAAGTTGATTAAAATTCCTAAAGGCATTTAATTGAAAATGGAAAGTTCGATGAAGATTTTCATAGAAACTTCCGCTTGGCTCATGCATTGTTTATCACTCTCACAGGGTGTTTGAACATATAGAAAGCTTTCTGAAACTGCTGTCTCTAAAAATTGGTTTGACTTTCCTGGGAAAAGCCTAAGAAATAGTTTTGTATATAGATTAACTTTTAAAAGGTGGGGAAAAAATGATCCTAATGGCAGTGGAATGCCTTAGACTCCCTCCTCTTTTGCAAGAGCTGGTATTTCAGTATCTTTGAACAGAGGCAAAGGTTTGAATAATATCAGCCTCGCCTTTTTTTTCTTCTTTTTAAATTTGTTCTCCTTGCAAATAAATGCCTTTAAAAAAGGTCCTTGATGACTTGTGCTGAAAAGTCATTAATGAATCTTTGGAGTAATTTTATTTTGCAAAAGCAAAATAGAAAAAAGTGTTTTGGCTCTAGTGTCCTTGGAGAAAAGAGGATGACAAGTATCAGGTTATTCTGTTCATTTTCTTATTTCTCTTAAGAGCTTTATCGAAGGAAAACCATAATACAATAAACTGCACATTTTTAAAGTTTTGACATATGTGCACTCCAGTGAAAACATTTACATAATAAAAAAGTGAACATGTCTATCACCCCTAAGTGTTGATGGATTTTTATTATCTCCTGTGCCCTAGTCTTCCTGCACCTCCCTACTCCTCAGGCAACCACTGATAAATTGTCACTATGGACTAGTTTGTTTCCTTTAGCAGCTTAAGTAAATATAGTAATGCAATATTGTAATTTATATTTCATTTACAATTACATTTTGTTTACAATTATCAACAAATCGCATTTACATAGTAACTTACATTTCGATAGACACTGTGAGAGTAGTCATTTCCCAATGGTTGTAATAAGAAAGAGGTAAAACCAATACAATATTGTAAAGTTAAAAAATAAATAAATAAATAAAAAATAATTAAAAAAAAAAAAAAAAGAAAGAGGTTAAGAACTCTTTTCAACATCCCCAGTATCTCAGTGTCGCTTAATTTTGTATTGGACTGTGAATGAGTTTAAACAAATTTCCATATATTTATTTTTTTATTTTTTTAATTATTATTATTACTTTTTTTACTTTACTATTTGCCTCTAAATTTGATTTACCCATAGGCAATTATGTATTCCTATTCTTTTTTTTAATTTTATTTTATTTTTAAACTTTACAATATTGTATTAGTTTTGCCAAATATCGAAATGAATCCGCCACAGGTATACATGTTCCCCATCCTGAACCCTATTCTTTATTTAATTACTTATACATTCTGTTTGTATATGTAAGAGCTCTCTTATAATTTAGATATTAATCTAGCATATGCTTTTTTTTAAACTTAGTTTATGGTATAATTTTACTTATAAAATATTTTATTTTTACTTAAAATATATTTATGGCTACTGTTCTTTATTGCCATATTCTTTTCTAAAAGTATTGCATTAATAATTGTGATCTACTGCAAGAAGATCCAACCAGTCCATTCTGAAGGAGATCAGTCCTGGGATTTCTTTGGAAGCAATGATGCTGAAGCTGAAACTCCAGTACTTTGGCCACCTCATGTGAAGAGTTGACTCATTGGAAAAGACTCTGATGCTGGGAGGGATTGGGGGCAGAAGGAGAAGGGGATGACAGAGGATGAGATGGCTGGATGGCATCACTGACTCAATGGACGTGAGTCTGAGTGAACTCCAGGAGTTTGTGATGGACAGGGAGGCCTGGTGTGCTGCGATTCATGGGGTGGCAAAGAGTCGGACACGACTGAGCGACTGAACTGAACTGAACTGATGAATACATAGTTTCATTTCAACATTGACAGTTACTGTAATAAAAAGCTATAATTTTGCTGTTGCAGTAGATATAAAAAGCTATTTTAAAACTTTTTCTCTTGCAGTTCCTTGATTACTCTGAAAGATAAACAATTTTTTCTATGCATTTGTTTGCTGTATTACCTCTAGGTTAGAAAAGAGATTTTTTTCCTCAGTTTGATTGGGATAAATTGACATAGTACATTGTGTATTATAATGTTTTAAATTGAGTATTTTCAAAAGTATGACATCTCTTTCCTTTATTTTAATGTTCTTTTTTTTATTTTTTCATTGTGATGTCTTAACCACACTATTAAATATTTTTTATGAGAAATTCATATGCACACTGAACATGTGTGTCTATATCATTCATCAATCAACCTACCAATCTACTAGCAGATCAATAAGTAATATCTAAGTCATTGAATCCATTGTTTATGTTGTGAAAAATAGGTCTAACATATTTACTTGCAGAAGAATAAGTTTTAGTCACAACATTCATTCATTAATTCTTTTCATACTGAACTCCAACTTCATTTTTGTAATTGAATACATTAGTTTATTTACACAAAACCATTTTTATATTTTTGTTCTATGCATTAATTATTTCTAGGCAAATACACAATTTAAATTTATTTCAATGGCTCTTACTTATACATTAGTGGGAAGTTTGTGAGTTTTAGTCTTCCAGGCACATCTACAAATAATTTTATGTGATGAATGGCATAACTGTTGGAATTTTAATGATAATTATATTAAATTCTATATGTTAGTTTTAGGTGAATATTTACACTTTTGGTGTGTTGCTTTGCAGCCAAGAATAACATAACTTTAAAAATTATGTGTTTCCATAATTGTATATCTTTATTTTTTTAATTTTATTTATTTATTTTTTTAATTTTATTTTATTTTTAAATTTTACATAACTGTATTAGTTTTGCCAAATATCAAAATGAATCCGCCACAGGTATACATGTGTTCGCCATCCTGAACCCTCCTCCCTCCTCCCTCCCCATTCCATCCCTCTGGGTCGTCCCAGTGCACCAGCCCCAAGCATCCAGTATCGTGCATCGAACCCGGACTGGCAACTCGTTTCATATATCTTTAAATTGATTGTGTCTCTTTCCTCATTTAGAAACCTGCTTTATTCCTTAATGGCATCCTTTCTTTATTGTTTTGATTGAAATTGGTTTCTTATTATGCTTTTTAAATATTTATTCTTATACAAAATATACCACTGATTTTTTAAAAAAAAATCCTTATCCATCTTAAATTCTCGTCTAAATCCTATTATTTCTCTATAAGTTTCTTGAATTTATACCTCTTTCAATAACGTTAGTGGAAGAGTGTGTACTTCTTTTTAATTTTTTTTTTAATTGGAGAATAGTTGCTTTGCAATGTTGTATTAGTTTCTGCTGAAGAACAATATGAATCAGCTATAAACATACATATATTCCTCCCCACTTGAGCCTCCCTCCCGTACCGTATTCCCACCCGTCCAGGTCATCACAGAACAGAGTTGAGCACCGTGTGCTGCACAACAGTTTCCCACTAGCTATCTATTAATATTTTACACCTGGTAGTGTATATGTCAGTGCTACTCTCTCAATTCATCCTATCCTCTCTTTCCCTCATTGTGTCCACAAGTCCATTATCTATGTCTTGAGTTACAAATATGTTCATCAGTAACATTTTTCTAGATTTCATATATATGTGTTAATATATGATATTTTTTCTTTTATTATGTACCTCTTTATATGAGCTTAAAACAACATTAATTCACAGACATGGTTTATTTTACTGCTATACAGAAAAAAATGCTGCCAATTAAATATATTATGATGTCAATGATAAGCTATCATACATTATAAAATTTTATATTCAGGTTAATGATGCATAAAATATGCATATTTAAATTGTTAAAAGTGATATTTTATATCTTCTGCTTAGCATTTATATCGAATTCTCTTTATAGTTTGTCTATTTTCTTATGATGTTTCAAGACCATAAAACAATGTTGAATAACAAGGATGAAATTATTGTTGTCATCTCTTATGTTGTTGGAAGAGAGTGTTTGTTATGACTGGGCTTCTTTCCCACTTTGGCTCAGCCTCTTCATTCTTTCTGTAGTCATTTCTCTGCTCTTCCCCAGTAGTATATTGGACACCTACCTACCTGGGGGGTTCATCTTTCAGTGTTATATCTTTTTGCCTTTTCATACTGTTCATGAGGTTCTCAAGGTAAGAATACTGAAGTGGTTTGCCATTCCCGTCTCCAGTGGACCACATTTTGCCAGGCCCTAACTATCAGGGACATGACCTTCAGCCACTCAATGTAGCCAGATGACATGCCGGGTGCCCTGGCTGTCTCACTGCCGGTCCTCATTGTGTGATGAAATTAGGCATCCATGTTTGGTCCTTGCTTTATATTCATAGTCTGAAAGAAAAAAAAGAAAGTCGCACAGTTGTGTCTGACATTTTGCGATCCCATGGACTATAAACTGTCCCGCTCCTCTATCCATGGAATTCTCCAGGCAAGAGTACTGGAGTGAGTTGCCAATTCCTTTTCCAGGGGATCTTCCCAACCCAGGGATTGAACCTGGGTCTCCTGCGTTGCAGGCAGTTTCTTTAACAATTGAGCCACTAGGGAAGCCTCAGTCTATTCGTAGTCTATCAGCAATTTATTCTGTAAAATAAATTTTATTTTTTATAAATAGTTTTATTAATTATTTTACCATGTTCTCATTTAATTGTAAATTTTTAATTATTAAATTTTATGAAAGATTTTCACCATCTATTTATCTACTCTTCTGATGTGTATCATTAAAAATGGATATGATAAAGTATATGGATAGATTTGACTGAGGCATAGCTTTTTTTTTAGATTAAACTCTAGTTGGTCTTGTTCTTTTTTCTTTTAATATGTTCCTAACATGTACTTACAGATATTTATAGAGAAAACTTTTATTATACACTTAAATGAAGTTAAAATTTTTTTATGGAATGGAATGGATTTATTTAGGCTGAAATTATTTAGAAAATTTATTAAGTTAGTGAGAATTTTTTTAAAATTATTCTCTTTCCACTTTACAGTCTGAAATTTTCACTTATCCAATAAATTATATGAGTTTTGCTGTATTTAAATACATAATTCCTTTTTTCATATTTTACCAAGAAGTTTTTAATCTTTCAGTGTTTCTGTAAAATTTATTGTAAAATTGAATGAAGTATGTGTTTATATATATTTGAATCTCCCATGTATTGATATTTATATCTTGTTTCTAATTCTTAACCTCAAATATATTAATTTCTGTCTTTTTTCTCTGTATTTGGGTATGTAAGATTATTTTTCCTTAATTTTTACAGAGAATCAATCTCTGAATTACTTGCCTTAAATTTAACACTTAATTGCTTTTGCTTTTTATCTTAATCTTTCATTGTTCACTCTACTTTGTTTCATTGTATAGTTTTTCTAATTGCTTAAAATGAGTATTCCACTTTATTTTTAATCTACTTTGAAAAATGTTATTATCAAAGATTAGTAAGTACATAAATTACTGTCAAGTACAAATTTATACATACAAATGTCTTAGACATACAAACTTTATAACTGTGTGCTTTCTATAGATATTTACCATGTTATTGCTTGCTGTGTTCGGTCGCTCAGTTCTAGCTGACTCTTTGCCATCCCGTAGATGAGCCCACCAGGTTCCTCTGTCCGTGGAACTTTCCAGGCAAAAAATACTGGAGCTGGTTGTCATTTCCTACTCCAGGGGATCTTCCTGACCCAGAGATCTAAACCACATCTCCTGGGTCTCCTTTAGTGGCAGGCAGATTCTTTACCACTGAGCCATCTGGGAAGCCCTATTGTTTGTTAGGTATGCTCTAACTTGTCTCAAATTTTTAAGTTTATTGAAGTTGGGTATTTAAGTTTAAACTGTTTATTTTAAATATTTACATTAAAAATTTTATGTCTGATTTATAGACTTTAAAATGCCACATCAATGCTTTACAATCAAGGTTCAAATTTTCAATACATTAGAGAATCTGTTTCTCTTTTTTTTTTTTTAAACTGATCTGAATTTGTGGTTGGGTAGACTGAAGCAATTTAGCAGCAGCAGCAGCAGAAGATTGAATTATAATTCTGCACTCCATTGACTGTATATCAGTTTGGTCATCTTGCTATGCTATGCTATGCTAAGTCACTTAGTCGTGTCCGACTCTGTGTGACCCCATAGACGGCAGCCCACCAGGCTCCCCCATCCCTGGGATTCTCCAGGCAAGAACACTGGATTGGGTTGCCATTTCTTTCTCCAATGCATGAAAGTGAAAAGAGAAAGTGAAGTCGCTCAGTTGTGTCCGACTCTTAGCGACCCCACGGACTGCAGCCTACCAGGCTCCTCCGTCCATGGGATTTTCCAGGCAAGAGTACTGGAGTGGGGTGCCATTGGTCAACTTAGTTTCATGTTATTGAGTCACTTCTGAATTTTTTAACCACACAACTATTAAGATCTTATATTCCATCTCTGAGTTGTATTTACATTTATTTTGTTTGGATACATTTTGAAGTGTCATTATTCACATTGACAAAAATCTGTAGAGTTTTTTCCATAGTCATGTACAGATGTGAGAGTTGGACCATAAAGGAGACTGAGCACCACAGAACTGATGCTTTCAGACTGTGGTGCTAGAGAAGACTCTTCAGAGTCCTTTGCACAGCAAGGAGAGCATGCCAGTCAATCCTAAAGGAAATCAACCCTGAATATTCATTGGAAGGACTGATGGTAATGCTAAAACTCCAATACTTTGGCTATCTGTTGCTAAGACCTGACTCTCTGCAAAAGACCCTGATGCTGGGAAAGACTGAGGGCAGGAGGAGAAGGGGGTGACAAAGGATGACATGGTTGGATGGCATCACTGACTCAATGGACAGGAGTTTGAGCAAATTCTGGGAGATAGTGAAGGACAGGGAAGCCTAGCATGATGCAGTCCATTGGGTCACAAAGAGTTGGACATGACTAAGCAACTGAACAACTGAAACTTTTGCTTTTAATTACTGAATTAGGCCTTACTTACAACTTTTAACCCAAATATTGTTATAAACATATCCATATGGATGGAATTATTAAACAAATTTGAAACAGAGGAATCAAATTGAAATAGTACCCAATCAGTAAAATTAAAGAGGTTGCAAAATGTTAAAAAACAAACAAAAAACTTGAATGAGATTATTGTTGTTCAGTTGCTAAGCCGTGTCTGACACTTTGCAACCCTATAGACTGCAGCAATCCAGGCTACCCTGTCCTTCACTAACTCCTGGAGCTTTCTCAAAGTCATGTCCATTGAATCAGTGATATCATACATCCATCTCATCCTCTGTCATCCCTTTTTTCTCTTGCTCTCAATCTTTCCCAGCAGCAGGGTTTTTTCCAATGAATCAGATTTTTGCATCAGCTGGCCAAAGTATTGGAGCTTCAGCATCAGCATCAGTCCTTCCAACGAATATTAAGGGTTGATTTCCTTTAGGATTGACTGGTGTGACCTCCTTGGTGTCCAAGGTACTCTCAAGAATCTTCTCTAGCACCACAATTCGAAAGCATCAATTCTTTGGACCCTTGGTCCAATTATTGGACCCTTCTTCAGGGTCCAAGCCTCACATCCACATGACTACCAGAAAAAACTGTATGTATTACTATATGAACCTTTGTCAGCAAAGTGATGCCTCTGTTTTTTAATACACTATGTTTGTCATAGTTTTTCTTCAAAGGAGAAAGTGTATTTTCATTTCATGGCAGCAGTCACTGTCTTCAGTGATATGGGAGCCCAGGAAAATAAAATTCACTGTCACTATTTCTACTTTTTCACTATCTATATGGCATAATGTGATGGAACTGGATGCCATGATCTTAGTTTTTCGAATGTTAAGTTTTAAGCCATCTTTTTCACTCTCCTCTCATCAAGAAGTTTTTTAGTTCCTCTTTGCTTTCTGTCATTAGAGTGGTATCATTTGCGTATTGGTAGCTGTTTATATTTCTCCTGGCAATCTTAATTCCCGCTCGTGATTCGTCCAGGCCAGCATTACACATATTGTGTTCTGTATAAAAGTTAAATAAGCAGGGTGATAATATATAGCTTGGGCATACTCCTTTCCCAGTTTTGAATCAGTCTGTTCTATGTCCAGTTCTAACTGTTACTTCTTGATGTGCATACAGGTTTCTCAGGAGGTAGGTAAGCTGGTCTGGTATTCCTATCTCTTTCAGAATTTTCCAGTTTGTTGTGATCCACAGAGTCAAAGTCTTGAGTGTAGTCAAAGAAGCAGAAGTAGATGCTTTTCTGGAATCCCTTGCTTTTTCTATGATCTAATGGACTTTGGCGGTTTGATCTCTGGTTCCTCGCCTTTTCTAAATCCAGATTGTACATCTGCAGGTTCTCAGTTCACAAACTGCTGAAACCTAGCTTGAAGGATTTTGAGCATTACCTTGCTAGCCTGTGAAGTGAGTGTGACTGTACGGTAGTTTGAACATTCTTTGACATTGCCTTTCTTTGGGATTGGAATGAAAGCTGATCTTTTCCAGTCCTGTGGTCACTGCTCAGTTTTCCAAATTTGCTGGTATATTGAGTGCAGCACTTTAACACCCTCATCTTTTAGGATTTAAATAAGCTTGGCTGAAATTCCATCAACTCCACTAGCTTTGTTTGTAGTAACGTTTCCTAAGGAACACTTGACTTCACAGTCCAGGATGTTTGGCTCTAGGTAAGTGACCACACCATCATGATTATCTGGGTAATTAAGACCTTTTCTTCTCATAAATCCACAGAGTTCTTCTGTGGATTTTTGCCACCCCTTAATCTTTTACGCTTTTGTTAGGTCCTTACCATTTCTGTCCTTTATTGTGCCCAACTTTGCATGAAATATGCCCTTGACATCTCCAATTTTCTTAAAGAAATCTCTAGTGTTTCCCATTCTGTTGTTTTCCTCTACTTCTTTGCCTTTTTCAATTAAGAGGGCTCTCTTATCTCTCCTCCCTCTTCTCTGGAACTTTGCATTCAGTTGGGTATATTTTTCCATTTCTCCTTTGCCTTTCACTTCTCTTCTTTTCTCAGCTATTTATAATACCTCTTCAGACAACCACTTTGCCATTTTGCATTTCTTTTCCTTTGGGACAGTTTTTGTCACCACCTCCTGTACAATGTTATGAATCTCTATCCATAGTTCTTCAAGCATTTTGGGTACCAGATCTAATCCCCTGAATCTATTCATCACCTCCACTGTATAGTCATAAGGGATTTGATTTAGGTCAAACTTGAATGATCTAGTGGTTTCCCCTATTTTCTTCAATGTAAGCCTGTATTTTGCAATAAGGAGCTGATGATCTGAGCCATAGTCAGCTCCATGTCTTATTTTTCTGACTGTATAGGGTTTTTCAATCTTTAGTTGCAAAGAATATAATCAATATGATTTCAGCTTTGATAATTTTGTGATGTCCATGTGTAGAGTCATCTCTTGTGTTGTTGGAAAAGGGTGTGTGCTAACCAGTGTGTTCTCTATGAAACTCTGTTAGCCTTTGTCATAGGAAATTTTGTCCTCCAAGGCAGGTATCTCTTGACTTTGTACTTTTGTATTCTAATCCCCTGTGATGAAAAAGACATCTTTTTGTTGTTGTTGTTGTTGTTAATTCTAGAAGATCTTGTAGGTCTTCATAAAATCAGTCAACAGCTGCTTAAGCATTGGTGGTTGGGACATAGACTTGGATTAAGGGAAGGCTTGATTATGATTAAAATTTTACTAGTGAGGTTGAAAAAATATTTATTCTTTCATTATGACCAGTGAACTACTTTTTTTTCTTACTTCTTTAAGAAGAATTCAATATTTTTGATGAAGTTCTGCAAGGCTTCCTTTACTTGCTTATTTCTTAGAGTATAAATAAATGGGTTCAACATTGGTGAAATAGAAGAAATGAGAAGAGAAACTCCTTTATTAAGAGCCATGTCTTTCTTGGCTGAAGGTTTGATATATATGAAGATGCAGCTGCCATAAGTGATGGAAACCACAACTATGTGGGAAGAACAGGTTGAAAAGGCTTTTTTCCTTTGCTGAGAAGAAGATAATCTTAGAATTGTCATAATGATATACATGTAGGACAGAACAACACACACGAGGGTCATGATGAAAGTCAAGACAGCACACACTAGAATTATTCTCTCTATGAACCATGTGTCTGAGCATGATATCTTTAGAAGGGGAGCGGCATCACAGAAAAAATGATCAATGACATTAGAGTCACAGAATTCCAGATTGAGGCCCAGACTAAGTGGGGGAATGATGATCAACAAACCAGCCATCCAGCAGCTGATAATAAGCCTGTGGCAAACTCTGTTATTCATGATGGTCACATAATGCAGGGGTTTGCAGATGGCCACATAGCGGTCAAAGGACATAGTGGCTAGAAGAAAAAATTCCGTTATCCCAAAAAGGTAAGTAAAAAATACTTGAACAGCACAAGCAGTATAGGTAATGGCCTTGTCACCAGTTGATATATTGTACAGAAATCTGGGAATACAGGCAGTTGTGAATGAGATTTCCAAGAAAGAGAAATTTTGGAGAAACAAGTACATGGCTGTCCTGAGATGGCCATCTGTGAGGGCGAGGAAGATAATGGTCAGGTTCCCAGCTACACTCAACATGTAGGTGAAAAAAAGAAAGATGAAAGCTAGAACTTTTATTCGTGGGTCATCAGTCAGTCCCAGCAGGATGAATGTTGTTACTGTGTGGTTTCTCATCAAGGATTTCTGCTTTTGCCCAGTCATCAGGAAAAATTCAGAGACACTTGAAAAGAGTGTAATGAAGCCAAAATGAGTGCTCAATACTGGCTATAGATGACAGGCAAACTGACTTGACTGTCTTGAAATGAATATCTTGTCTATGAGTAGTATTTTATTTTATATATGTTAATAGCTATTGTATTTTCATTCTTGCCTCATCTTTCAATCAGATAGTTTTATCTTTGTTCCTAATATTTTTGGCTTAGTCTGTATATCCATAAGTTATGAAAGCTAGTGGTAAAATACTTTGTAATACTAGGACTTTTTTTCCTAAGGTTATTCTTTAACTTTTACCTATTAATTATAAAAATACCAACTTCAATTGTTTTCAGGGTTCATTCATGCCTCCAGGGCTTGGGATTTCCCTTTGTCAATCAACAATTAAGAAATTTCCCCTGCAGAATTGAATTATTTTATGTGATTTAACTTTTTTTCCTGTCTTTAGAGCAAACATTTTAAATATGCTCTTAAAAAATAGAGTAAATATACTCCTTGCTAATGATACAAGGAGTAAGGCTCAACTGTTTGCCCAAATTTATAGTGTTCCCAACTAAACTCCAGGGTTTACAGCTACTATCATACACAAGGAAACAGTTTTGGTTTATTCTTTGCTTGAAGGCTGAAAGCTTTTCCAAGTGAGGGGCTACCCAGGGTACAACCAGGGCAGATAAATTTGAGATGCTGTGAACATTTTGACAGCTTAACTACCTTCCCTTCTCCTAGCTGTGAGCACTTAAGACATCACTGTGATACTGAACTCAGCCTTTCACATTCCAGTCAGTTTATCAGTGTTCTAAAAAATAATATGGTGTCTTTTTCAATCATTAATACAGTTCATTACATGAAACTCAATTTTTCCTAGATGTTATAAATCAGAGTTTGAGAAAGTAATTGACCTAGGATGTAACTGATTAATTTCTCATTTTTTAAAACATTCTAATAAATCAGTATTTTTAAAGAAAGAGAGGGATGTCAAAATAGATGATAAATTAGCAGACTGTATGACCTTTTTTTGGGAGAGATGATCTTATTTGTATGTGTTAATGTGTATATATTTTTTGTTTATGTTATGATCAAGGATAAGGTAGCTGCTTATTGTCTTGATATAGCTCAAATTGTACTTCACAATTAATGCTTAAAAATAATTTGTCCTTAATTTAACTTTGGAAGGATAATAAATTTTACAACTGACATACA